>NW_026635542.1:0-17180 GCF_028554395.1 Pezoporus wallicus | reverse complement strand
GCTGATGGCAGTGAAGGACTAGCCAAAGAAATTTCTTACCAGTGGAAATCTTCCCCCCCCTTAAATTTGTTCCATCACCTGCTTTATAACACTACCATTGTATTAAAATTTTTCTAGCTTTTGCCTTAGCATTTTCTAGCAGCTACTGCAAATTTCCATACTCTAACATCTCTTTTACAAGTGACAAATTATACAATACAAGGTGCAGTTTCTTATTAACAACTAGCTAGTAAATACAGGTGGTTTTATACACAAAATCACAACCTCTAATAATAGCTACTTTACAAGCACACATTTTCAGGATTACTGTATCTGGGTCTCTGCTAGTCGGGGCCCTGTATCCGGGTCCCCGCTAGTCGGGGCCCTGTATCCGGGTCCCCGTCGACCGGGGCCCTGTAATCCGGGTCCCCAGTGACCGGGGCCCTGTATCCGGGTCCCCGCTAGTCGGGGCCCTGTATTCCGGCTCCCCGCTAATCGGGGCCCTGTATCCGGGTCCCCAGCGACCAGGGCCCTGTAGTCCGCGTCCCTGTTCGGGCGCCATTTGTAAGCAGCGAGGAGAAGCAGACAGGCCAACCCAATATGGGTGATAAGCAACTTCTACTTTATTTGTGACGCAGTTCACACATATATAGGAGTGGTATTCAGCCACTCCTTCTTGGCACAACAGTATTGGTTAGCCCCCCCACAGCTTCCTCCACATTCTCCTCCCATGTCCGGTCTCCGGCTACCTGTGGGGGCCACCCCCTGCCTTGCTTGCACAGTCCTCCAGAACTCTATGGTCCTGCTCTTAGAGTCATTCTGCAACACTGTTACACTGATTGTTTTCCTGGCAAGCCTACTTGGCCATATGACTACCTTCTCCTGTTGGTGCCCTCTCCAGCCCTTGTAGATTTTTAGTTTCTCAGTCTAGATGTGCTGTGGGAGGAAGAAAGTCTGTAGTTCAGAGGGAAAGTTGTTTTGTAGACAGGAGTGTGTTTGTCACCCTGTACAGCCACCTCAGGAGCGGTGGCCAGCAGAGATGATAGCAAATCCTGTAGTGGCAAATGGAGGAGGTGAGACTGAGGAGTAAAGCAGTGTATTCCATGATTTTTTATTCTGCGAATATCTACAGCTTTCTCTGCTTTAAAGTGTAAAGGGGCTATGCTGAAAGTCCTTTTTCCTCTATCTTTGTTTCATACTCTCCAGACATGTTATTTTGAGGGGAGCTCTTGGAGACTGGGGAGCGCCAATGCGCTGGCTTGAGCTGGGGAAGCTGCACGACCCCATCTTGTGTGCCAGAGCAGGCTGGGGTGGTGTCTGCTCCAGCCAGTCCCAAGGCTACCAGCTGGGACTATGCTCGTGGACTTGAAAACCCAGAAGGATGTGGCAGCTGATGGGAAGGGGCCAAGAGCAAGGAAGTTGTGTGCCTATTTTCATCAATAACTTGTACCTTCTGCTCGGGCAGTTAGATCCCAGCCACTGAGTAGGAGTCTGCTTTGCACTTGGTGCCATACAAATGGGATAAAAATACCCTTGGCCTAAGGGGTTTTCTTGTAAAGTCTGAGATAAGTGATTCAGACATTAAGAGGTGATACACACAAAAATTGTGATGATATCTGTATGCGGCGAGGAGAAGCAAGACACGCCAACCCAATATGGGTGATAAGCAAACTTCTACTTTATTTGTGGCGCAGTTCGCTTATATAGGTGTGGTGTTTAGCCACGCCTACTAGTCAGAACAGTATTCCTTCACATTCTCCTCCCACATCCGGTATCCGGTTACCTGTGAGGCCTACACCTTGCTTTGCTCGCACAAGGCCTCTAAGGATTCATGGCCTTGCTCTTGGGGCCATTCTGCAACAATTCCCCCCTTTTTCTTTTGTGCGAGCAAAACATTGTAGGTCGTTCTGTTCACTTGTTTTCACCACGCAACTATAAGCAAGTCTAACAGCTACAATGATTGAAATAACAGTAATACATAAGCGCAGTCCTTCAAATAGCAGTGTTTTAAGTCAACCTGTAATGCCAGATAAGGACAACCATTTAGTTATCCCTAGGTCACTGCTCACTTGCAATTGCTGGGTAAGCTGAGCCAGGGTTTTCAGCTGTGCATGTATGGAATTAGAATGACCAGAAAGATTCATACAACACATTCCATCAAACTCTTCACATCCATGTCCCTGTTCCAACAGCAAAAGGTTCTGCAGTGTTGCATGTCTTAGAGAGTCAACATCAAACGACAAATCAGAAATTGCCTTCGATGTAGCATTTGTCTGCTTAGCAAGCCAGCAGCCTAGCTTGTTTAACTGAGCCAAGGCCCCGCCCTAAGCACTTACAGCGATTTGGCAAATTATGATTGGATACATGTCTTGAAGACCCTTAGTGACTAACATATAATTGGTTAAACACAGGTGTAAGAACTTAACCTTGAAAGCTTGCCAACAGTCCACAGTTCTCATTAACTTGGTGAATTCCAGCCTCTTATCTTGCTTGCTTAAGCTTCTTCGGGCCTCTCATGGCCTTGCTGTATCTTTCAGGACTATTCAAAGTTTATGTACCAATTATGCATTCTCCCGTGAGAACACTGTCTCCACATCTCCCCCCTTTTGTTTTATCAAGTAACAAGTCGCTACTACAGCAAGGCACACACACATTTACATTAGCAGAGTAACTATTACAGGGTGCAGCAGCATGTTGAAGATGCTGATGGCAGTGAGGGACTAGCCAAAGAAATTTCTTACCAGTGGAATTCACCCACCCTCTTAATTTGTTCCATCACCTGCTTTATAACACTACCATTGTATTAGAATCTTTCCAGCTTTTGCCTTAGCATTTTCTAGCAGTTACTGCAAATTTGCATACTCTAACATCTCTTTTACAAGTGACAAATCTATACAATACAAGGTGTAGTTTCTTATTAGCAACTGGCTAGTAAATACAGGTGGTTTTATACACAAAATCACAACCTCTAATAGTAGGTACTTTGCAAGCACACATATTCAGGATGTTACTTTTCAGTTGCCCCCAAGTGATGTTTTGCAATCATTCGTTTTTCTCTTCCTCTATCTCATTCTGCTTGGGGTATTCACGGTCAGCTCCTGTAGCTGAGGCATCAGGTTTATCCATTCGTCTGTCCAGATCATGGCAAGGCTTGACAAACTTTGCAGGCAGTCACCATGGACCTGTAGGCAGGAGGACACAAATATACCCCCTCCCCCAGCTTATCAGTTCTTGAGAAGTAGACAGGTTAAACAGGTTAAATGCAGCATCATTAATCTCTCTCTCCCCCCCCCCTTTTTTTTTTTTTCTTAATCCCAGCAAAAGCCGGCCTGCTGGGCAGCATCTATAGCGGCCTGCCTGCTTCAGCAACAAGCATAAGCACCTACCGGCAGCCGCACTTTTACATTAACCCTTTCATGCCCGAAATGTTAAACAGCTACCCGTTAAAAGCTTTTATATGAACCCAACAACAAGAAAAATACACAGAACTCCGTCTGCCCTCAGCACACACACACACACACACGTATGGGATCCCACAAGCACACGCCACACAACTACAATATTTGAAGCACAAAATCCAGACAATCATTACTCCCATTACAGTTCCACATACAGAACGTGGCACAAGGACCCTGTGGAGACTAATAGCAAACCAGCTCCGAGAAGCATCATTGCAGTGTGAGGTGGCAGACTCAACCTTAGCGGGCGTCCCCCCCAGAGGATCTGCCTCCCTACATCGTATGAGGCTTGGGCTTTTATACTGACCAAAATGCACACTCATTCCGACACAGGTGGCCAGCCTGTGCTGGAAGAAGTGGCCAGCAGTATCTACAAAGGTCTCCAACGGTTGATAGAAACCTGGACATACTTATATTTACCAACTTCTAGTACATGAGTATCTCAGAGAAACTGTATGGGCTCCCCTTGTCAATTGCAAGAAAAACTCATAACACATACAGCTTGAGTATAAGAGGATTTTAACCCATACGTAGTCACTGCTTGTCACTCCTCCTTAACTGTTTTGAGATCAAGAGCTTCCCACTCTTTAGCCCCCTGCTGATGAAGGAGGGGGAGAAAAGGAAGGCAGGGGGGAAAAGCCTGTGCTCCAAGCACAGGGAGCGCCCCGCGAGTTGGGGGAAACGAGTTGTAATCTTCCCCCGGCTTCAATCGACCGGGGACGTCTGTTCCTAGTTTCTCCATTTCTACCGCGGCATCTTTCTTTTCTGCCTTGTATCTTTTTGTACAGTTTATTACTTCTCTCCGTGGTTTACCGAGTTTCTTTGCCATTTTATCATCATTAAGCATTGAGTCAAATAGTTCATCACCAAACTTTCGCCACTCACTCTCCTCAAATATTGTATTAGGATCTGCAAAAAATCCCTTAGCCTTCCCTACAGCCACTAGACCTGCTAGCTGCTTTAGAGTCTCAGGCTCAATTCCCCGCTTTTATGAAAAGCACTGTAATAAATCCGGGGCTACATCTCAGTCCATTTTCATGGCCGGCCTTTTCCGGATCATCCTCTTCTGGATCGTCCTGTAACCTAGGTCTCCGGATCGTCCTCCTGATGCAGCAGTATCTGGTTTGCCCCAGCGGCGGACTCCTTTCAGTCAGTCCAAGCACCCGGATCCGTCACGCCACCGCAGTAGCATTGGCCGCGCTCCCCGGCCGCTGCCGCCGGCGCCGCTCACTCGCCGTTCCGGGTCCCTGATACTCAGGGTCCTGTAATCCGGGTCCCCGTCACCCGGGGCCCTGTATTCCGGGTCCCTGTTAACCGGGGCCCTGTATTCCGGGTACCCGTATTCCGCGTCCCTGTTAACCAGGGCCCTGTATTCCGGGTCCCCGGTAGCCGGGGCCCTGTAGTCCATGTCCCTGTTCGGGCACCATTTGTATGCGGCGAGGAGAAGCAAGACACGCCAACCCAATATGGGTGATAAGCAAACTTCTACTTTATTTGTGGCGCAGTTCGCTTATATAGGCGTGGTGTTTATCCACGCCTACTAGTCAGAACAGTATTGGTTAGTTCTACACAGCTTCCTTCACATTCTCCTCCCACATCCGGTATCCGGTTACCTGTGAGGCCTACACCTTGCTTTGCTCACACAAGGCCTCTAAGGATCCATGGCCTTGCTCCTGGAGCCATTCTGCAACAGATATCAGATGCCATGATCAGCAGTGGTCTCTATAAACAATAAGCATAACCACAACCAACATGGAAATGGCGAGTTTTAATAAACAATTTTAAAATAGTGTGTTCATTTCATTAATTATTAAAGGCTCAATTCTAAAAGCAGCATGGGAGAAAACTTGAAGACACTTTTTTTTTAATGGATGCTGATAGAAAGGAAGGTAGAAATACAGAATTAGCCTTTAGATACTGAAAGCAAAGTTGTAGAGAGCAGATCATAAGGAGCTATAAAGGAGGGAGGTAAATATGCACTAAAAAAGGAAGCATCTGTAGAACGTTGTAATATCACAGTGATAAATATGGAAGATGATCTTTGTCCCAGCTCTCAGAAAGATACGAAAATGTGTCATGGTTTAAGCCTAGCTGGTAACTCAGAACCACTTACTCACTCCCTTCCCCCCTTCATTCCCCTGCTGTGGGCAGGGTGGGGAGGATAATCAAAAGAAGTATGATATAAAACTGCTACTAATGATAATAATAGGGGAAATAACAAGGGGAGAGAATAAAAAACTAAAAAAGGATGGAGGGGGAAAAGTCCAATAAACACAAGTGATGCACAATACAATTGTTCACTGCCTGCCTACCTATACTAAGGGGAAATCCTACCTGACCAATTTGGTGGCCTTCTATGATAGGGCTACAGAACTGATGGACAGAGGTAGAGCAGTTGACGTCATCCACCTGGACTTGTGCAAAGCATTTGACACTGTCCTGCATGACATCCTTGTCTCTAAATTGGAGAGACATCAATTTGATAGGTGGACCACTCAGTGGATAAAGAACTGGCTGGATGGCTGCATGGAAAGAGCTGTGGTCAATGGCTCAATGTTCAGCTGGAGACCAGTAACGAGTGGTGTCCCACAGGGATCAGTGTTGGGACTGGTTTTGTTCAACATCTTTGTCAGTGACATGGACAGTGGGATTGAGTGCGCCCTCAGCAACTTTGCCAATGACACCAAGCTGTCTGAATTTTGTGTTTCAAATATTGTAATTGTTTGGAGTGTGCTTGTGGGATTCCTTGAGTGCGTGTGTTGAGGGCAGATGGTGTTCTGAGTATTTTTTGTTGTTGGGTTCACGTAAAAGTTTTTAACAGGGGGCGTAAAAAGGCAGTGAGGCCCCTTTAGTTGTTTGATAACGGAATATGCGAAAAGATTTTACCCGTCAACCAGGGGGGCACATAATCACCTGGTTGCTCCAATGCTGGGACAATGGGGTCAACGGTCACGAACTAGAAGGTGGGGAAGCCAAGCAGCTGGGATCACTTGCAAGGGAAGGGGGAACTGACAAAGAAATTTCAATAGAGAAACAGTCCCCCAGCCTTTGGGGGCAGCTCTTGGCAGCTGTGAAAGAAAGGTTTCCATACAAGGACGATGTTATGAGTCGTTTGGCCAAGCAGACTATTCTAGAGAAAGGCATCCAGTCTCTGAGGGAATCAGCCATTGTAGAGATGATCTATCAAAGGCTCGACACTGGGAATGCAACCGTACATCCAGATGAAGTCAAAAGGACATAATCCATGTGGCAGAAATTTACACAGAATTCACCATCATCATATGTCCACTCACTGGCAGCAATAAACTGGAATGACATAGTACCACCAAGAGTGGATGAAATGATTCATAAACTCCAAGAGTTCAAAGACAATCTCACCCAATCCATAATTTCAGCTGTGAAAAAAAAATGTCTCAGGAGTTCAATCAATTCAGAGATGATCTATCTGATCTATCCAGCTCCCCAAGTGTAACAACACACGTCTCAGCTATTAACAAAAGGCGTGCTACTGCTCAAGAGAGAAGATGTAGGAGGTATATGGCACTGGCCACCACATGGTTTTACCTGCAGGATCACAGAGAAGACGTGAGGAAGGGGAATGGAAAACCAGCCTCAGCTCTTGAGGAAAGGGTGGTGAATTGAGGAGGAGAACAAAGGTCAAGGAGGATCATCCCATGAAAGGTGAGGCTTCAGTCTCTGGTGAGCAGGTTCCCAGATGGAGTGGAAGAGCTGATTTTACTCCAGCTCCTGTGATAAAGAAGACCAATCCCTGTCTACAAGACCTAAGTGAACAAAGTTGTGATGACTATTAGAAGGGCTCTGCCTCCAGCCAGGGGGAGGTAGGGGACAATCGGATTTACTGGACTGTGTGGATCAGATGGCCTGGCACATCAATCCCACAAAAGTATAAGTCTCAAGTAGATACCGGTGCACAGTGTACCCTGATGCCATCAAGCTGTCAAGGGGTGGAACCCATTTATATTTCTGGAGTGACAGGAGGATCCCAAGAGTTGACTGTGCTGGAGGCTGAAATCAGCCTGACTGGGAGGAAGTGGAAAAGCAGCTCATTGTGATGGGTCCAGAGGTTCCATGCATCCTTGGCATAAACTACCTCAGGAGAGGGTACTTCAAAGACCCAAAAGGGTACTGATGGGCTTTTGGTATTCCTGCTTTGGAGACAGAGGAAATTGAGCAGCTGTCCACCTTGCCTGGTCTCTCAGAGGTTGCTTCTGCTGTGGGGTTGCTGAAGGACGAAGAACAACAAGTGCCAGTCATGACCACAACAGTGCACCGGCGGCAATATCACACCGAGACTCCCTGATTCCCATCCATCAGCTGATCTGTAGACTGGAGAGCCAAGGAATGAACAGTAGGACCCGTTCATCACTTAATAGCCCCATGTGGCCAATGCGAAAGTCTAATGCAGAGTGGAGACTAACAGTAGACAATCGTGGCCTGAATGAAGTCACACCACCATTGAGTACTGCTCTACCGGACATGCTAGAACTACAATATGAACTGGAGTCAAAGGCAGCCAGGTAGTATGTCACAACTGATATTGTCAATGCATTTTTATCAGTTCCTTTGTCAGCAGAGTGTAGGCCACAGTTTTTCTTTTATTTGGAGGGGTGCCCAGTACACTTGGAATCGACTGCCCCAGGGGTAGAAACACAACCCTGCCATCTGCCATGGACTGAGACAGAGTGCACAGAACAAGGGCAAGCTCCAGAACACCTGCAATACATTGAAGACATTATTGTGTTGAGTGATAAAGTGGAAGAATTTTTTGAGACAGAGAAGAAAATAATCCAAATCCTTCTAAAGGATGGCTTTGCCATAGAACAGAGTAAGGTCGAGGGACCTGCACAGAAGATTCAATTTTGGGGGATAAAATGGCAAGATGGACATCACCAGATCCCCACAGATGTGATCAGCGAGATAACAGCAATGTCTCCACCAACTAATAACTAAGAAACACAAGCTTTCTTGGGTATTGCGGGGTTCTGGAGAATGCACATCCCGAATTACAGTTTGATTGTAAGCCCTCTCTATCATGTGAACCCGAAGAGGAATGATTTTAAATGGGGTCCTGAACAACAACAAGCCTTTGAGCAAATTGGACCAGTCTGGAATGGGCTAGATGCATGTCCTGGGTTCAGCAGGAGCAGTCATTTTTCTGCTTCTTGGTAGCTGGTGCAGTGCTGTGTTTTGACTTTCGGCTCGGGAACAGAGCTGATAACAATGGTGGTTTGGTTTGGCCAAGGACTTTGTGAGCCTCGTGCTCTGCTAGGGAGGAGGGAAAGCCAGGAGGAAGCAGAGACAGGACACCTGACCCCAGCTAGCCAAAGAGGTATTCCATACCACAGCACATCATGCCCAGGATGTAACTGGGAGTGAGCCGGAAGGGCTGGGAGTCTGCAGGGTTGGAGGAGGTATCGGTCGGTGCTTGGTCGGGCTGGGGGGGGCGAGTTATCGGTTGGCTGGTGGTGAGGTGTTGTATTCTCTTCCCTTGTTATTTCCTTTATCATTATTATCATTGGTGGTAGCAGTAGTGACTTGTGTTAAACCTTAGTTACTAAACTGTTCTTATCTCAACCCATGGGAGTTGCATTCTTTTTGACTCTCCTCTCCATCCCTCCGGGAGCAGGGGGAGGGCAAGAAGTGGGGGGAAGTGAGGGAACGAATTTCCTGACTGGGTTTAAACCACAACAATGTAAAAAATGTACTCTGCACTGTAGCCAGGGATAATGGTCCTACCAGGAGCCTCTGGCAGAAAACTCCAGGGATACTCGAGGTCGACCCTTCAGCTTTTGGAGTCAGGGATACAGAGGATCTGAGGCAAGCTTTACTCCAAGTGAAAAAAAAAAAATCTAGCAGCCTATGAAGGGGTTTGAGCTGCTTCAGAAGTGATTGGCACTGAAGCACAGCCCCTCCTGACACCCAGGCTGTCCATGCTGGGCTGGATGTTCAAAGGCAGGGTCTCCTCTACACATAGAATCATAGAATAGTCAGGGTTGGAAAGGACCTTAAGGTCATTTAGTTCCAACCCCCTTGCCATGGGCAGGGACACCTCACACTAAACCATGTCACCAAAGGATCTGTCCAACCTGCCCTTGAACACCACCGGGGATGAAGCATTCAAAACCTCCCTGGGCAACCCATTCCAGTGCTTCATAACCTTCACAGTAAAGAGCTTCTTCCATATATCTGATCTAAACTTCCCCTGTTTAAGTTTTAACCTGTTACCCCTTCTCCTGTCACTACAGTCCCTAATGAAGAGTCATCCTTTTAGGCCCCCTTCAGATACTGGAAGGCTGCTATGAGGTCTCCATGCAGCCTTCTCTTCTCCAGGATGAACAGTCCCAACTTTCTCAGCCTGTCTTCATACAGGAGATGCTCCAGTCCCCTCATCATCCTTGTGGCTCTCCTCCGGACTTGTTCCAACAATTCCATGCCCTTTTTATGTTGAGGACACCAGAACTGGACACAATACTCCAGGTGAGGTCTCACAAGAGCGGAGTAGAGGGGCAGGATCACCTCCTTTGACCTGTTGGTCATGCTCTATTTGATGCTGCCCAGGATACGGTTGGCTTTCTGGGCTGCGATCTCACACTGCTGGCTCATATTAGTTTTCTTATCAACCAACACCCCGAAGTCCTTCTCCACAGGGCTGCTCTGAATCTCTTCTCTGCCCAACCTGTAGCTGTGCCTGGGATACCTCCAACCCAGATGTAGGACCTTGCACTTGTCATGGTTAAACTTCATGAGGTTGGCATCAGCCCACCTGACAAGTGTGTCAAGGTCCCTCTGGATGGCATCCCTTCCCTCCAGTGTATCAACTGAACCACACAGCTTGGTGTCATCAGCAAACTTGATGAGGGAGCACTCAATCCCACTGCCCATGTCATCGACAAAGATGTTGAACATGACCTGTCCCAACACCAATCCCTGAGGTACACCACTCATTACTGGTCTCCAGCCGGACATTGAGCCATTGACCACAACTCTTTGTGTGTGGCCATCCAGCCAGTTCTTTATCCACAGAGTGGTCCATCTATCAAATTGGTGTCTCTCCAACTTAGAGACAAGGATGTCATGCGGCACAGTGTCGAACGCTTTGCACAAGTCCAGGTAGATGATGTCAGCTGCTCTACCCCTGTGCATCAGTTCCGTAGCCCCATCATAGAAGGCCACCAAATTGTTAAGGCACAGTTTCCCCTTAGTGAAGCCGTGCTGGCTGTCACCAACCACCTCACTGTTTTTCATGTGCCTTAGCATGCCTTCCAGGAGAATCTGCTCCAAGATTTTGCCAGGCACAGAGGTGAGACTGACTGGCCTGTAGTTCCCTGGGTTATCTGTTTTCCCCTTCTTGAAAATGGGGGTTATATTTCCCTTTTTCTAGTCATTGGGAACTTCACCTGACTGACATGATTTTTCAAATATGATGGACAGTGGCTTAGCAATTTCATTCGCCAGCTCCTTCAGAGCCCGTGGATGGATTTCATCAGGTCCCATAGAATTGTGCATGTTCCAATTCAGGATATTGAAGAAAGTATGTCTGCACTGAAAACCTAAAATGTGGTTTAAGTTATGCACAATACCGAACTCAAGAGACCGTTGTGAGAGCTGTTAAACTGGTAACTCATAGCATAAATATTCAGCATGGCTTTGTATTATTTATTGAAGGACTGTTTTCATTAGATTCCAGTTTTTAATAATCAAATGTGTTGGTTCAAGAGATGAGGGAGAGAATAAGCAAAATCACCAAATTCTAAGGAGCAGCTTGGAATTTATCACACGTGAAGGAATCCAGTGGATTACTGCATCCCTCTCACAGCCAGCTTTGTACTGATGGTCAATGTTTCTTGGTGCCCAAGACCAGAGGATTAGCTCTTCTCCCCCCAGCTCTACAGGTACCCCTGGCTGTGGTAGGGTTTTACTAAAGGTACACCTACGTGCTTCAAGGAATCAGGAGACCCGAAATTCATTTAACTGAAGATGACTTGTCATGACGCATCCACATTAGCTAGTATTTCCCTGGGCTGGATGCTAACAGGTGACCAGGGTGCAGAAGCTCTTTGATCATCCCACCCACAACTCTCGCCTCAGCTTCTGTTATTGTTGTGTTTTAAGCCCAGCTGCTAACTCAGAACTATGCAGCCTCTAGCTCACTCCCCCCCTTATTCCTTCTCCCCCCCACTCATGGAGGGATGGGGAGGAGTATAGAAAGAATGTAAACACCACAGGTTGATATAAGAACAGTCCAGTAATTAAGGTATAATACTACTACTGCTAATAATAATAATAATGATAAAGGAAGTAATAAGGGGAGAGAGTATAAAACTAAAAGGAGAAAAGGAAAAGAAAACAATAAACACAAGTGATGCACAATACAATTGCTCACCACCCGCCAACAGATACCCAACCTGACCTGAGCTGTGATCTGGGCCTTCCAGGTCACTTCCCCCAGTTTAGATACTGGGCATGACGTCTTGTGGTATGGAATACCCTTTGTCCAGTTTGGGTCAGGTGTCCTGTCTCTGCTTCCTCCTGGCTTCCCCTCCTCTCTGGCAGAGCATGAGATTGAGAAAGCCCTTGGTCAGAGTAAACATTACTTAGCAACAACTAAAATCATTGGTTTGTTATCAGTGTTGTTCCCATGCTGAAAGTCAAAAACACAGTACTGCAGCAGTGTCGTGGTTTAAACCCAGCCAGTAACTCAGAACCATGCAGCCGCTCGCTCACTACCCCCCCCCCCCCCCTTTCCTCCCCAGCAGTGATCTAGCCCTTCTGGGCAACTGCTCCCAGTTTATATACTGGGCATGACATGCTGTGGTATGGAATACCTCTTTGGCAAGTCAAAACCACAGCACTGCACCAGCTACTAAGAAGGAGAGAAATGACTGCTACTGCTGAACCCAGGACAACCAGCTACTAAGAAGGAGAAAAATAACTGCTACAGCTGAACCCAGGACAGTAATCTATCCAAGTTGTTAGGCAAAATGATAATGTCACACAGAATTGCACACAACTGCAGAATCAGAGTGAGGGGATGATTGAACAGTCTCCAAATGAGAACCCAGAGAAAGAAAAACACATGTACACACAGAACAATTCAGTAGAAAATCTAGGTTAATTAATGCCTGCTGTTGCCTGATGCGTGCTATGGCCTCTCAAGGACTCTTTGCCATTTGAGAGTTGGAAAACATGTCAGGAGGCTTCTCTTTTCTCTTGCATGAAAAATATTATGACATTTTAGTGCTAAAAAAAAGTTATGATAACTTTCTCAGTTTTCATAGCAAGTTGTGAAACTTCTCGAAGTTCATCCTTACCAGCTCCATTCCTGGCTTTGCAGTCTTGTATCTAATCAGGTCATCTTTTATCTGTGTCATGGTTTAAGCCCAGCCGGTAACTCAGAACGACTCAGCCCCTCTCCCACTCCCCCCACCCCCTTTCCTCGCCCCGCTCCCAGAGGAATGGGGAGGATAATCGAAAGAATGTAACTCCCATGGGCTGAGATAAGAACAGTCCAGTAACTAAGGTATAACACAAAACCACTACTGCTACCACCAATGATAATAATGATATCCCTTTGTCCTGGGTTCAGCAGTAGCAGTCATTTTTCTCCTTCTTAGTAGCTGGTGCAGTGCTGTGTTTTTGACTTTCAGCCTGGGAACAACACTGATAACACCCATGTTTTTAGTTGTTGCTATGTAATGCTTACTCTGACCAAGGACTTTCTGAGTCTCATGCTCTGCCAGGGAGGAGGGGAAGCGGGGAGGAAGTAGAGACAGGACACCTGACCCAAACTAGCCAAAGGGATATTCCATACCACAGCACGTCATGCCCACTATATAAACTGGGGGCAGTTACCTGGAAGCTGCTCAGGTCGGGCTGGTATCAGTTGGTGGGTGGTGAGCAGTTGTATTCTCTTCCCTTGTTATTTCCCTTATTATTATTATTGGTGGTAGCAGTAGTGGTTTTGTGTTATACCTTAGTTACTGAACTATTCTTATCTCAACCTATGGGAGTTACATTGTTTTGATTCCTCTGGGAGCAGGGTGAGGAAAGGGGGTGGGGGGAGTGGGAGAGGGGCTGAGTTGTTCTGAGTTACTAGCTGGGCTTAAACCATGACACCCCTGATCGCACCTATAGGACATTATCCCATCATTTAATATTTGTAGGATAACAGGAGAATCCTAATTTAGTTTTTGTTTTTTTGTTTTTTTTTTCCCTGTGGTTTAATCACAGATGAGAGGCTAATAGCACTAGAGAGCTTTCTGGTGATCAAAGGCTAATCAGTCCTCTTTGTGGAGTAATTAATTATTTGCTAAACTTGCAGAATTGATTTCCATTTAGGCTAAGAGAGAGGGTTTTAAATGAAGACCAATTTACCAGTCATGATGAGGGAATTTCAGCACTGATGACAGGAGATATAGTGATGTATTGGAGCATGCTAATTGGAGGATGAGAAATACAGGTGGAATCTGGCCTCATTTGCTTCTACTTTGGGGAAAAATAAGAAAAGGGAAATAAGGCTGAGAATCTGACAGATGGCTCTCTGCAACTGCAGTGGGGAGAGCAGTGTACAGTTAAAGCAGCATCTGACCAAATGGAGGGAACATAGGTGTAACCAGCACTAAACTGTATTGCAGTGAATCCATTATTCAGATAGATGCTCCATCTAGGAATGACTGCTGCCTGCTCAGTTGCAACTTTGTGCTGGCAAGCTCCAAAGCAGCTTGCATCTGCACTAATTGTCTCAATACAAAATCAATCAGGCAGCTTTGTCTGCATCGAGCTTTAGTTTGCCAAGAATATTTTAGCACCACGAATGAAATAGTGTCTTTGTGAAAAGCTGAGGGTGTAGAACATCGTCTGGCACTCTTTGGTGGAGATATGAGGAGGGGGTTCTGTATTAATGAGTGTTGCAGCCTTGGAGGGTTAATCAGGATGTTAAGCCTTACTTGAAAATGTTGAAATATGAAATTTTGGTTAGACTGTTTACAGATATGGAACATCTTCCATAAGCAGAGGAAAAAAATGTTATAATTAAACATCCATTATAATAAATGTGATGGAGAAATGAAGTAGCAGATTGTAAATTGTGAGTGGCACATGAAAAATTATTAGGGCATAATAACAAGTAGTAAGGGGCATTCACCAAATGGTGAAAGTTTAAAACAGCAGTCAGTACCTTTTACTTGGAGCACATAAGCAACACACGGAAATTGTTGCATGGGATGTTGTGGAAGACAAAAGAATAAATGAGTTCCAGATAGACTAGACAAATTCATGGAGAAGAGGTTCATTGGTGGGTATTGAACACAGTCACCTAAATGAAATAGCCAGCTGGGGAAGTCCCTGAGCCATTGTCTGCTGTGTCACGCTGTGCTGCCAGTGTTCCTGTGTTTTCTGGCCACGGTTGGAGAGACGACCCTGACTTTCACTTGGACCCAGTGTGACAGTTCTCCAGTCCCCATCCAGTGGTGTGTGGAACACTGCATTGCCAGGGCAGGAGGTCAGCAACAGTGGAAGATCCTGTGCACATGACTTCTGTGTAGTGGTGGTTATAAATCAAGTTCATCATTTTCACACCTGCACCTAGATCAGTACTTGTACTACAAATGCATCCTCACTGCCACAGTTGATGTGAACTGGCCCATGGTGCTGGAGGTTCCCTCAGTATGGGAAAGTTTTAGGTAGCTGGGACAAGGCTTAATAAGCTTTCATTCAAGGCTAAACTGGATGTGGTTCTGGGCAACCTGATCTAGATGAAGATGTCCCTGCTCATTGCAGGGGACTTAGACTAGATGACCTTTGAAGGTCCCTTCCAACCCAAACTGTTCTATGATTCTATTATGTGACAAAACTCAGCTGGACAATGCTGCAAGAGATGCAGTGACATCTAAAACAGACATGGCAGGTGCTGTGCTTTTTGTCTGAGGGTGATGCATCCACTTCTATGAAGAACTGATGCTGCTGTGATGAAGCTGAGAAGAGGGGAGTCTTGTTAGAGAATTCAGTGCTTCACATCATTATTATTAGCAAGGTCTGTAGGAGAAGGACAGTGTTAGGGCATGGTCTTTGTTTTTACATATCTCAGAACTACAAGCCTTCTGGGGTTGCCTCCTGGCTTCCAGAGTTAGCCCAACCCTTTACTGAGAAAAAGAAAAATGCAAATTAGAGGAACCACTGAAAAACTGATCTTGCTCTATCCAGTTGGTATACAAATATGGTATTACTTTATTATGGAGAAATTTGGCTTTTCTGTATCAAATGATTCCTTTGCTGTGATTTGATTCATGTCAGCAGTTCCAAGAAAGGCACTATAGGAACTACATTAAGGAAGGATTCTAGAGGGGAACCCAGGGCTGGTGGGGACAAGGCTAGCTGGCCTCATGCTGGGCTGTGTTCTGCAGGAGACGTTGCACAGCAAAACCCAGGGAAGTTTTATTGTGGTGAGCACTGGTGTCAAGATGATTGTATTTGCTTGTTATAAATTGAATTCACCTATTAGAGAGCTATGACTTGATTTTTTTCATTAGCATACAAAGCTTGAAGGGAAAGTTTCTTCTGAGGTCTCTCCAGACCTCTTTAAACAGGGATATAATGCTTCTCTGTTGAAAGAGCAAGAGAAATTCCACTGCTGTTTAAACAAAAGTGAAGCTGTACTTGGTGGAGAGTCTGAGGCACTGGTGTTAACCTCTCCTCTTGGCTGACCATCAACTTTTAAATGCAGTGGCTGCTGTGAACTCACTCGCTGCAGGATAATTACATTAGGGACCCATACAGCCTTCTGAAAATCAATTTTGTTGGACCAGTGTGTTTGTTCAGAAATCCATTCAGCCAGTTCAGAAGTACATTAAGCTGCAGGTCCCATGTGCTGACCTCCCCAGGATTGCAGTTTGCACTTGAACAAAGGTGTTTGTCCAGTTAAAGGACAGTGCTACCAGATGACTTATCTCCCCTAAACTGGATTACTCAGATCTGCTTGTTCACTTTAAAGATAGATACTTCAGGTTTTTTTCCCCCATCGCTTTCTGTCTGTCTGAGACAGTTACCTAGTGATTACTGTTTAACATGCCCTTCTTGCCTATTCCTGGGCAGTGAACATCTAATATCACCTTGTCGTGGTTTAAACCCAGTCAGGTAATTTGTTCACTCACCCCCAGTGAGTGGTGCCGAGCTGAAAACAATCAAGGTCCGTGTCGTCGTCGTCCCCCCCCCCACGGGGTTCTCCCCTTCCCCAGTCCCGGAGGAATGGGGAGGAGGATCAAAACAAAGTGCAACTCCCACGGGTTGAGACAAGAACAGTCCATCAACCAATGTACACAAATCACCACCGCTACTATCAACTACAACAAAGATAAGGGAAAATAACAAGGGAAGAGAATACGATACCACCGGCCAAGGAAGAGAGTTCCACCCGGAAGATCGTGTCCTTCCGGGTAACTCCCAGTCACCCCCCACCCCGGCCATGACGTGCTGTGTTATGGAATACCTCCCTGTCTAGCCCGGGTCAGGCGCCCCGTCTCTGCTTCCTCCCGGCTTCCCCTCCTTCCTGGCAGAGCATGAGCCTCACAAAGTCCTTGGTCAGGGTAAACATCACTTAGCAACAACTGAAAACATCGACTTCACCAACACTGTTCTCAGGCTGGAAGTCAAAACACAGCACTGCACCAGCTACCACAAAGGAAAAAAAACATGACTTCTACTGCTGAACCCAGGACATTTTCCACC
>NW_026635541.1:0-17830 GCF_028554395.1 Pezoporus wallicus | reverse complement strand
GAGTCATGGAGAAGTTAGACATAGAAGAGTCTTACAGTCATAGAGTTGTCTTAGAGTCATAGTGGAGTCATAGAGGAATCATAGAGGCGTCATAGGGGCATCATTGAGGAGTCTTAGACGAGTCATAGAGGACTCCTTGAGGGGTCATAGGGGGGTCTTAGGGGACTCTTAGAAAGGTCATTGGCGAGTGTCCTGGGTTTAGCAGTAGCAGTCATTTTTCTCCTTCTTAGTAGCTGGTGCAGTGCTCTGGTTTTGACTTTCGGCCTGGGAACAGAGCTGATAACACCAATGTTTTTAGTTTCTGCTCAAATGTTTTGGCCTGAGGAAGGACTTTGTGAGCCTCATGCTCTGCCAGGGAGGAGGGGAAGCCGGGAGGTAGCAGAGACAGGATACCTGACGCAAACTGACCAAAGAGGTATTCCATACCACCACACATCAATCCCAGGATTTAACTGAGAGTTACCTGGAAGGGCTAGGTCTCCAGGTTAAAGGAGGTATTGGTCGCTGCTTGGTCAGGCTGCGGGGCAAGTTATCGGTCGGCTGGTGCTGAGGTGTTGTATTCTCTTCCCTTGTTACTTCCTTTATCATTATTATTCTTGGTGGTAGCAGTAGTGATTTGTGTTATACCTGAGTTACTAAACTGTTCTTATCGCAACCCGTGGGAGTTGCATCCTTTTCGATTGTCCTCTCCGTCCCTCTGGGAGTGGGGCGGGGCAAGAAGGGGGGCAGTGAGTGATTGAGCTGCCTGACTAGTTTTAAACCACGACATTTGCCTTGCCTAGCCTTGCCTGACTTGGCCTGGCCTGGCCTTGCCTTGACGTGCCTTCCTTCCATTGACTTGCCTTGTAATGCCTTGCCTTGTATTGCCTTGCTGTGCATTGACTTGACTTGCCTGGCCTTGCCTGGCTTGGCCTTGCCAGGCATTTCCTTGCCTGGCCTTGTCTTGCCTTTCCTGGCCTTTCCTTGCCTTTCCTGGCCTTGTCTTGCCTTTCCTTGCATTGCCTGGCATTGCCTTGCATTGCCTTGCCCGCCCTTGCCATGCCTGCCCTTGCCTTGCTTTGCCTTGCCTTGCATTTCCTTGCCTTGCCTGGACTCCCCTAGCCTGGCCTTGCCTGGCCTTACCTCTCCTTGCCTTGTCTTTCCTTGCCTTGCATATCCTGGTCTTGCCTTGCATTGACTTATCTTTCCTGGCCTTTCCTGGCATGTCTTGGCCTGCCCTTGACTTGCCTTGCATTGAATTGACTTGCCGTACCTTACATTGCCTTGAATGTCCTGGCCTTTCCTGGTCTTGCCCTGCTTGACGTGGCCTGTCCTGGCCTTGCAGGGCTTGCCTTGCCTTGCCTTGCCTTGCATTGCCCTGCCTTGCATTGCCTTGCCTTGCCTTGCCCTGCCTTGCCTTGCCTTGCCTGGCCTTTCTTTGCCTTCCCTTGCCTGGCCTTTCCTTGCCTTGCCTTCCCTTGCCTTACATTGCCTTACAATGCCTGGCCTGTTGTTGCCTGCCCTAGTCTGGCTTTGCCTGGCCTTGCCTTGCCTGGCCTTGCCTTGCATTGCCTTGCGTTCCCTTGCCTTCCCTCGCATCGCCTTGCATCGCCTCTCATTGACTTGCCTGGCCTTGAATGGCCTTGCCTTTCCTTGCCCTGCCTCACCTTGCCTCGCCTTGCCTTGCCTTGCATTCGCCTGCCTTGCCATTCCTTTCTTTCCCTTGCCATGCCTTGCCATGCATCACCTTGTCTTGCCTCGCCTTACCTTGCCTTGCGTCTCCTCGCCATGCTTTTCCTTCCCTTGACATTCCTTGTCTTGCTTTGCCTTGCCTTGCCTTGCTTTCCTTTGCCTTGCCTTGCCTTATCTTGCCTTCCCTTGAATTGACTTCCCTTGCCTTACCTTCCCTTGCCTTACCATGCCTTGCCATGCCTTTAATTCCCTTGCCATGCCATGCCTGGCCTTCCCTTCTCTTGCCTTGCCTGGCCTTCCCTTGCGTTGCCTTCCCTCGCCTTGCCTTCCCTCACCTTGCCATGTCTTGCAATGACTCCTTCCCTTGCCATGCCATGCCTTGCTTTCCCTTGCCTTGCCTCACCTCCCCTAGCCTGGCTTCGCCAGGACTTTCCTTCCATTGCTATGCCTTGTCTTGCCTTGCCTTGCCTTCACATTGCCTCGCCTTGCCTAGGCTTGCCACGCCTTTCCTTTCCTTGCTTTTTCTTGACTTGCCTTGCCTTGCCTTGCCTTGCCTCATCTTGCCTCGCCTTGTCTTGCCTGGCCTCGTCTCACCTCGCCTTTTCTGGCCTTAAATGGCTTTGCCTTGCTTTTCCTTGCTTGACCTTGCCTTGTGTTGCCTCGCCAGGTCTTTCCTTCCCTTGCCTTGCCTGGCTTTGCCTAGCCTCGCTTTGCCTTCCTTTGCCTTGCCTTGCTTTCCCTTCCCTTGCCATGCCTTGCCATGCCATTCTTGCCTTGCCATGCCTTGCCATGCCATTCCTTCCCTTCCCTTGCCTTGCCTCGCCTTGCCTTGCCTTGCTTTGCCTGGAATTGCCTCACATTGCCTCACCTTGCCTCGTCTAGCCTCGCCCTGCCTGGCCTGGAATGGCATTTCCTTGCCTCGCCTCGCGTCACCTCGCTTCGTCTCGCCTTGCCTCGCCTTCCCTTGCATTGCCTTGCGATGCTTTGCTTTGCCCTTCCTTGCTTTGCCTCGCCTCGCGTTGCCTCACCTCGCCATGCCTTTCCTTCCCTTGCCATGCCTTGCCTTTCCTTTCCTTTCCTTGCCTTGCATTGCCTTGCCTTGCCTCGCCATTACTTTCCTTCCTTTGCCATTCCTTGCCTTGCCTTGCCTCTCCTCACCTCTCCTCACCTTGCCTGGCCTTTAATGGCCTTGCCTGGCCATACCTTGCCTTGCCTAACCTCACCGTTACCTTCCTTCCTTTGCTTTGCCATGCCTTGCACTGCCATGCCTTGCATTGCCTTGCCTTGCCTTGCCTAGCCTCGCCTTACATTTCATAGAATCATAGAATCATAGAATTGTTAGGGTTTGAAAAGATCTTAAGATCATCTAGTTCCAAACCCGATGCCGTGGGAAGGGACACCTTATGCTAAACCATATCACCCAAGGCCTCGTCCAACCTGGCCTTGAACACTGCCAGGGATGGAGCATTCTCAACCTCCCTGGGCAACCCATTCCAGTGCCTCACCACCCTAACAGGAAAAAACTTCCTTCTTACATCCAACCTAAACTTCCCCTGTTTAAGTTTTAAAGGTGGGCTCATGGGGCATGATGAGCAGCGTTCAGGCACCCCCAGCCGTGGGCATTCCCCATGTGCCACACGGAGGCATGTTCCCATGAGGGAAAGTTCTCAGATAGCCTGGGCAGGGAGTGGGGGAAAGTGCAGCCCAGCCCTGGGAAGGGCACGTTCAGGCAGCTCTCTTGGGGTCTGGCACTGGAGGTGGCTGCTGGCCATGCTCTGCTGTACGGAGTCCTCTGCTTCTGCCCATGAGAGCTCTGTGACCTGCCCTTTGAAACCGTGCTGCCCTGCTCTCCACACAGGACAGATGTTTGTGGGGGTTCTTAAGATCAGTTTGTGTGTGAAGGCATCTTACAGGCAGTGCAAGTTTGAGCACAGGGGAAATGGGAAAGGACTGATGGATGCTGCAGCTCCCCTGGCTCTGCACTAAGCTTCAAAGAGCTGAGAATTTCTCCCTGTTTCAGTACTCTTCTGATTTTCTTTCAAAGAAATAATGTTTTATACCCCCCAAAACAACCTCAGCAATATTATGCCAGTAAATAAATAACACAGACAAAATGATTCTAAGGCCATGCTGAGCTTCAGTTGTGCAGCCCACATGCATCTGAATCATGAGTACATGTAGAAAACTTTACAACCAAGTTGGATTTCATCTGACATCCCTTGTGAAAATCAGAGCTCGAGAAATCACTGCTTCAGAGCAAAGCTGACTCCCATCCAATCCTGCCTTGAACACTGCCAGGGATGGGGCAGCCACAGCTTCTCTGGGCACCCTGTGCCAGTGTCCCACCACTCTCAAAGGGAACAACTTCCTCCTAATGTCAAGCTAAATCTCCCTTTTTTTTTCAGCTTAAAGCCATTCCCCTTGTCCTGTCACTGCACAGCCTCATAAAAAGCCCCTCTCCAGATTCTTTGTAGGCCCTGCTTAGACACGGGAAGATTGCTAAGATGTCTCCCTGGAACCTTCTCTTCTCCAGGCTGAAGACCAACATCTCTAAGCCTGTCATCATGGGAGACATGCTCCAGCCCTCAGGGCATCTTTGTGATAATTCATAAGCCCATCATTGAAGGATCATAAGAGAAGAGAGGTTGGAAGGGACTCCAGGAGGTCTCAAGTCTAAGCTGTCAGGACCAGAGTCAGAGCAAGTGGTTCCAGGCTTGATTCAGTGTAAGCTGAAATCCCCAAGGCCAGAGACTGCACAGCCTCTCTGGGTGACCTGATGCAGCACTTGCCTGAGCCGATGGGAACAAGGTTTCCTTCTGTCCTGCCTGAACCTCTCCTCTGTCACTGTCCCCCACTGCCTTTTGTCCTCCCACGAGGCACCATGGTGAGGAGCCTGGCTCTGTATTCTCCATGTCCTCCTTTCCGCTACAGGCAGCCAGTCCCCAACAGCCTTCCCTTCTCAAGATCTCAGGTCTCCATGAGCCTTCCCTTCTCCAGGCTGGAGAAGCCCAGCACCCCAGACTCTCCCCACAGGCACCATGCTCCAGTATCTCCTGATCTGAGGGCTCATTACTAAACCCACTCCTGAACTGGGGATGTGAAGCCTGGATGGAGGATTCCAGATCATCCCTTCCCTTGTTCTCCTGCCATGCTCCTGCTCATACAGCCCACGATGCTGCTGTCCTCCCTTGCTGCCAGGGCACACGCTGCCTCCTGTCCAGCTCCTGCCCACCCAAACCTTTCCCATGGGCTGTTCTCAGCCAGGCAGCCCCAGCCTGTGCCATTGCAGGGCAGTCCCCTGCAGGGACCCCTGTGTCCCCTGCTCCGCTGCCCAGGACACCCTGAGAGCTCTGCAGCCCCCCCATGCCTTCCCATCTCCCTGCCCCAGGCAGCTGCTGCCATGTGGACACAAGCTCTGCTGCCCAGGAGGGTCCCATAGTGCAGGGGCTTGCAGATGGCCACGTAGCGGTCGTAGGACATGGCAGTGAGGAGAAAATACTCTGCTGAAATGAATAAGAGAAAGAAAAAGAGCTGTGCAGCACAACCTGTGTAGGAGATGGCCCTGGTGCCCCAGAGGGAATTGGCCATGGATTTGGGGACAGTGGTGGAGATGCAGCCCAGGTCCAGCAGGGAGAGGTTGAGGAGGAAGAAGTACATGGGGGTGTGGAGGCGCTGGTCGCAGGCTGTGCTGGTGATGATGAGGCCGTTGCCCAGGAGCGCAGCCAGGGAGATGCCCAGGAAGAGCCAGAAGTGGCAGAGCTGCAGCTCCCGCGTGTGTGCGAATGGCAGGAGGAGGAACTGGGTGATGGAGCTGCCGTTGGACATCTGCTGCCTCTGGGCATGGGGCAGTGTCAGAGGAGAAAAAGGCAGTGACAGGTTAGGACAGGAGGGATGTCAGATACAGAAGTTCAGTTTACACATTCACAACTGAGCACATATTAGCAGGAGAGGAGAGGTTCAGCGTCATCGCCAGTCATGTCATTACACTGCTGAGGCTTCTTCCTAGGTACAATCAGAAGAGCATTGCATCAGGCAAAAAGTCTCAGTTCTTTGCAGAACCAAGAGAGCTGCAGTGTCCATCAGTCCTCTCCCACTTGCCCTGTGCTCAAACTTGCACTGCCTGTAAGGTGCCTTCACACACAAATTGATCTTAAGAACTCCCACAAACATGTGTCCTGTGCTGAGACCAGGGGAGAACGGTTTCAAAGGACAGTCCACAGAGCTCTCACGCTGAGAAGCAAAGGGCTGTGGGCAGCAGAGCACGGCCAGCAGCCACCTCCAGTGCCAGACCCCAAGAGAGCTGCCTGAACGCACCCTCCCCAGGGCTGGGCTGCACTTTCCCCCCACTCCCTGCCCATCCATATCTCTGCTGCCTGGAGCTGTCCCTGCCAGGAGCTGCTGCTCTGTGCCCAGCTCTGCTCCCTCTCAGTGCTCCCAGAGCCCATGCCATGGGCTGTGTGCTCAGCTCTGCCCTGCACCCCTCCCAGCAGCAGGGCTCTGCCTCTCTGCTGTGCAGGGGCTCAGGAGCAGCTCACACAAGCCCTCACAAGACTCTCGGTGCCTCCCCCAAAGCAGAGAAGTAAATTCCCAGCTCCCACTGCCCAACCTGCCCACCAAGAGGGAAAACCATCAAAGCTCAGGATCCTTCCCTATCAGGTAAATGATGCCTCAGTGTCTTTCAGAAGGACCCTCTGAAGAAGTGCTCAGAGTGACGGCAGATTGGAGCAGCGTCACCCACCCAGCACTTCCCTTCCCTGTCAGGGGTTTCTCCTTTCCCCACAGCTCCCCCCGAGCTCTATGGGGAGCTCCCGGGCAGGCTGAGTGCTGACCCTGGCAGGCAGCAGAGTCCCTGCCCCTGCACACAGCCTTTGGGCTGCAGGGACCCTGCTGCAAGGGCAGCGCTGGGCACCCCTGGCTGCACACCCACATTCACACCCTGCAGCCAGCCCCGGCACAAGGGACCTGCCTTGTCCTGTCCCTGCATGGTGCAGGGGGAAGCCCTGCTCTGCAGCACATCCTCCTCCTTATCTACACAGAGAGAAACTGCAGCTGCATTGCCCTGCACCCAGTGCCTTACCACAAACAGGGCTGGGAAGGTTTCTCCTTCAGAAGGTTCCTCCTCCTCCTCCTCAGCATCCTCCACTGCCAAGTGCCTTTAAGCTCCCTGTGTCTCACAGGTCTCCCCTCGGTCCCAGCTCAGCAGCAGAGGCCCAGCCCAAGGTGGCTCTGCCTCTGCCCCACTGGGCTCCTTCCAGGGCTCCCTGGGGCTCCAGGGAAACACCATGGGAAATAGCCTGATGATACAAAGATTTGAGGCTAAAAATCTTTGTTTCTTGCAATCCATCAATTAATTTGAAAATGGCCCTTTGAGAACATCAAGTCCAACCATTAACCTATCTCTGGGAAGTCCACACACTGAGCATGAAAACATCTCTGGTAGGATACCCTGGTTGGATGGTCAGCAACAGCAACGGGGGCTTTAAAGTTGAATTTTACATCCTACCTTAATTTCACTAATTTATATCCTATTCTGTTTGTTGTTAAACATTCTGCTATACATTAGAGCATAGAAATCAGCTGAACAAGTTATGTTGATGCAGAAACCTGTCCATATATATAATTGTACTTAAACCCATTTAAGAAATTCTTAACAATTGAGTAAAGCAACCAAACATCGCCCTCAATTTATAACTGGAATTCAGCAGTACTCTGTTGGCACAGCGGCAAGAGGTGAGCACAGCACTCTGAGAAAGATGGACTGACTTTAGTTACGGGGTGGAATGTGCTGATGCACTTCCCCCCCATTTCCTGGAGCCCTCTGCTTCCCCAGGAGTTCCTGTTAGGCCCCAGCCTTTGCACAGTGCAAGGAGTTGGATGCTGGCTGCTCAAATCAAGGCACAGCAAGGCAGGACAAGGCAGGGCAAGGAAGTTCAAGGCAGATCAAGGCAAGGCAAGGCAAGGTAAGGCAAGGCAATGCCAGGCACGGCAAGGCAAGGCAATGAAAGGCAAGTCAAGTCAAGGCATGGCAAAGCAGGGTAAGGCAGGGCAAGGAAGTTCAAGGCAGATCAAGACAAGGCAAGGCAAGGCAAGGCAAGGGAGGCAAGGCCAGGCCAGGCTAGGGCAGGCCAGGCAAGGCCAGGCAAGGCAAGGCAATGCAAGACAAAGGAAAGCAAGGCAAGGGAAGGCAATGCAAGGCAAGGGAAGGCAATGCAAGGCTAGGCCAGGCAATGCAAGGCTAGGGAAGGCAAGACAAGGCAAGGGAAGGAAATGGCAAGGCAAGAAAAGGCAAGGCAAGGCCAGGCCAGGCAAGCCCGTGACAGGCCAGGCCAGGCCAGGCAAGTCAAGGAAATGGAAGGAAAGGAAGGCAAAGCAAGGCCAGGCAAGGCAATGCTAGGCAAGGCAAGGCATATCCAGGCCAGGCTAGGCCAGGAAAGGGCTGTCAAGTCAAGGCAAGGCAAGGCAAGGCAAGGCCAGGCAAGGCAAGGCAAGGGAAGGCAAGGCCAGGAAAGGCAAGGCCAGGAAAGGCCAGGTCAGACAAAGCCAGGCAAGGCAAGGCAAGAAAAAGCAAGGGAAGGAAACGCAAGGCAAGGCAAGGCATGGCAAGGGAAGGAAAGGCATAGCAGGGCATGGCAAGGCAAGGGAAGACAGGGCAAGACACATGAAGGTGAAAAGTTCCTTTTGGTGTTAGAGCTGTAAAGCCAGATTTATCTCCAAAGCAAATCAACCATGGACCAAGGAAACAGGCAGGGAATTTTCAGCTGTACCTGCAGCGGCCTGCAAAGGCAAGGCAAGTCAGGGGCAGGATGCACAAGGCAAGGCAGGGCAAGGCAAGGCAAGGCAGGGCAAAACAAGTTATGGCAAGGCAAGGCAAGGTAAGGCAAGGCCAGGAAGGGCACGGCAGGTCAGGGTAAGGCAGGGCACGGAGAGGTAGGGCAAGGCGAGGCAAGGAAGTTCAAGGCAGATCAAGGCATGGCAAGGCAAGGTAAGTCAAGGCAATACCAGGAAAGGCAAGGCAAGGCAATGAAAGGCAAGTCAAGTCAAGGCAGGGCAAGGCAGGGTAAGGCAGGGCAAAGGAGTTCAAGGCAGATCAAGACAAGGCAAGGCAAGGCAAGGAGAGGCAGGGCAAGGCAAGGCAGGGCAAAAGAGAGGCAGGGCAAGGCAAGGCAAGGCAAGGCAAGGCAATGCCAGGCAAGGCCAGGCATGGTAAGGCAAGGGAAGGCATGGTAAGGCAAGGGAAGGCAAGGGAAGGCAAGGCTAGGCAAGCCCAGGAAGGGCAAGGCAAGCCCTACAAGGCCAGGACAGGCCACCTCAAGCAGGGCAAGACCACGCTAGGCCAGGACAGTCAAGGCAATGCAAGGTATGGCAAGGCAATTCAATGCAAGGCAAAGCAAGGCCAGGCCAGGCCATGCCAGGAAAGGCCAGGCAAGTTAGGTCAATGCAAGGCAAGACCAGGCAATGCAAGGCAAGGAAAGACAAGGCAAGGAGAGGTAAGGCCAGGCAAGGCCAAGCTAGGCCAGTCCAGGCCAGGCAAGGCAAGGAAATGCTAGGCAAGGCAAAGCAAGGCAAGGCCAGGCAAAGCAAGGCAAGGCAATGCCAGGCAAGGCCAGGCAAGTCCAGACAATGCAAGGCAAGGCAATACAAGGCAAGGCATTACACGGCAAGGCAATGGAAGGAAAGCGTCAAGGCAAGGCCAGGCCAGGCCAAGTCAGGCAAGGCTAGGCAAGGCAAGTGTCGTGGTTTAAAACTAGTCAGGCAGCTCGTTCACTCACTTCCCCCCTTCTTGCCCTCCCCCTACTCCCAGAAGGACGGAGAGGAGAATGGAAAAGAGTGCAACTCCCACGGGTTGCGATAAGAACAGTTTAGTAACTCAGCTATAACACAAATCACTACTGCTACCACCAAGAACAATAATGATAAAGGAAGTAACAAGGGAAGAGAATACAACACCTCAGCACCAGCTGACCGATAACTCGCCCCGCAGCCTGACCAAGCACCGACCAATACCTCCTCTAACCTGGAGTCCTAGCCCTTCCAGGTAACTCTCAGTTACATCCTGGGAATGACGTGTGGTGGTATGGAATACCTCTTTGGTCAGTTTGGGTCAGGTGTCCTGTCTCTGCTTCCTCCCGGCTTCCCCTCCTCCCTGGCAGAGCATGAGGCTCACAAAGTCCTTGGTCAGAGGAAACATGACTTTGCAAAAACTAAAAACATTGGTGTTATCAGCTCTGTTCCCAGGCCGAAAGTCAAAACACAACGCTGAACCAGCTACTAAGAAGGAGAAATACGACTGCTACTGCTAAACCAGTATAAAGCCCTTATTGCATACCATTCACGTCATGCTCAGATCCTACATTTTCAATGTGCCATTGCTCTTACATATATACCTCCATATATACACACAGACAGTGAGAAAGAGATCATTTCTTAGTGCATGGACCAATCCCTATAGAGCTGCTGAGTCCACCCGGTGCATGATATCAGGTTTCATCTCTTATAACAGCCTTTCAGAACAGGAGAGGCTGTGTGCAGTGTTCACACACGTGAATCACCTGGGCAATAGCATCCATTGCTAAGTCCACCTCTCATCATGAGTCCATCTCTATGTTGCATCTCTGCCCTGATGGCCTGAAGTGCCATGGGCCCAACAGGCTCAACATACTTCACCGTCCCCTTCAGCAGTTTCTGCCCCTTGTTGCTGGGGACTCCATACAGCTGCCTTCCATCTCCGACACTTCCAAAGCACTGGAGGGGGCAACTGGACTAGATAATCTCCCATACTGTGCCACACTCCCTGCCACTCATGACTGTACAGCCTTGGGGAAAGCCTCTTGGTCCCCCTATATCATCATCTAACCCTAGACAAGACCCAAACCCGACTCTGCTTAACTTTTCAGATCAGACAAAATGGTGGTGGGTAAAACACACTCTGTGTGTGTGCCAACATGCTGATCCCCACCACAATCAGCAGGCAGGTTCCAAGGGTACCCAAACGCTATTCAAAACCTTCAGACCTCTCAAACAATGCTGCTGTACTTGTCACTGGGGCTGGGGTAGCTCCTGTGCTTGCCGGCACTCCCACCAGCAGCTTCCCTTTTCCTGAGTACAGCTCTTCCTCCTCTGCCTTGCTGGGAAATGCTGCGTGGTCTCCTGCATCCTCCTGGGGCTCGGCAGGCAGCTTCCAGGGAATGCTCTCGGCTGTCGTGGGGCTGGGCTCGGTCACGGGTCTCGGCTCTTCCGCTGCCTTCTCCCGCTGCTCTGCAGCCACCTCCTTCTGCCCCTTGACAGCCCTGACATCCCCCACCAGCAGCCTCTGCCTGCCGGCCTCCAGCCCCGCTCCCGCCGCCGCTTGCTCCTGGGGCTGCTCTCCCAGGCCAGTTCGGCAGCTGCCGGCTCCCGGGGACTCTCCCCATTGGCTCCCCGCAGCCTCTCGAACATGGAGGTGAGGACGAGGGCCAGGACGGGGAAGAACAGCATACAGGGACAGGTACAAGTCCACAGCCACGTCTGTCCCGCCCTGCTGCTGGAGCCCACCCGTATTACAAGTTATTGCCATAAAGCACAGTCAGAGAAGAACCCTAGCCCAAACCCCACACTTGATAAACACTAAGACAGCAAATACTGGCTCTAAGTAAGTTACAACAGTCTGAAACTGTGAAATGAAGAGGAACAATTCTGAGAGCCAATAAATCGGCATTGTGATGAGTGACTATTAATCCGGTCAGATCTGTCGTTATCTCAAACCCTTGTGCCCCACGTTAGGCGCCAAAAAGAACTGTTGTGGTTTAAAACCAGTCAGGCAGCTCGTTCACTCACTCCCCCACTTCTTTCCTGGCCCCTACTCCCAGAGGACGGAGAGGAGAACTCATCTATGACTCCTGTATGACTCTTCTATGACTCTTCTTCTCCTCTATGATGCCTCTAAGATGCCTCTAAGACTCCACTGTGACTCCTATGACTCCACTGTGACTTGTCTAAGACTCCTGATGACTCTTCTATGACTCCTCTATGACTCCTCTATGACTAATCATTTACTGATCTATGACTCCTCTATGACACCTCTATGATGCCACTATGATGCCTCTATGACCCCTCTATGATGCCTCTATGACTCCACTATGACTACTCTATGACTCCTCCATGAGTCCTCCATGAATCTTCTGTAACATCTCTATGACTCCTCTATGACTCCTCTATGACTTCTCAATGACTCCACTATGACTCCACTATGACTCCTCTAAGAATCCTCTAAGACTCCTCCATGACTCCTCTATGAATCCTCTATGACACATCTATGACTCTATGACACTATGACTCCTCACAGACTCCTCTATGACTGACTCCATGACACTATGAATCCTCTTAAACTTTTCTGTGACTCTATGACACTATGACTCCTCTATGAATCCTCTATGACTGATATTTGACTGCTCTATGACTCCTCTATGACACCTCTATGACTCCATGACACTATGACTCCTCTCTGACTCCTCTATTAATCTATGACACTATGACTCCTCAATGAATCCTCTATGACTTTTCCGTGACTCCTCTATGACTCCTCTGTGACTGCTTTGACAGCTGTATGACCTATCTATGACTCCTCTATGACTCCTCTACGACTGCTCTGTTCTATGACTCCTCTGACTGATCTATGACTGCTCTATGACTGCTCTATGACTCCTGTATGACTCCTTTGTGACTCCACTATGTCTTCTCTATGACATGTCTATGACTCCTCTATGTCTCCTCTGACTCCACCATGACTCCTCTCTGACACTTCTATGACTCGTCTATGACTCCAATATGACTCCCCTATGTCTCCTCTATGACTCCTTTATAACTCTATGACTCCTGTGTGACCCTCTCTGACTCCTCTATGACACCTCTATGATGCTTCTACAATAACTCTATGACCCCTCTACTAAACCTCTATGACTCCACTATGACACCGAGGAGACCCTTCTATGACCCCTCTATGACTCCTCTATGACTCCTATGTAACTCATATAGGACTCCTCTACGACTGATATTTGACTGCTCTATGACTCCTCTAGGACACCTCTATGACTCTATGACACTATGACTCCTCTATGAATCTTCTATGACTCCTCTATGACTCCTCTATGACTCCTCCATGACTTTTCTAGGACCGCTCTATGACTCCTGTATGGGTCCCCTATGACTCCTCTATTACTCTATGTCTCCTCTGACTCCTCCATGACTCCTCTATGACTCCTCCATGACTCCTCTATGACTCCTCCATGACCCCTCTATGACTCCTCCATGAAAGCTATACGACTCCTCTATTACTCCACTATGACTCCTTCATGATTCCTCCAAGGCTCCTCTATGACACATCTATGACTCTATGACTCCTCTGTGAATCTCTGACTTTATGACAACCTCTCTGACACATCTATGACTTTATGACACTGGAATGGGTTCTGACTCTCCCTGACTCCTCTCTGACTCCTCTCTGACTACTCTATGATTCCTCTATGACTCCTCTTTGAATATTCCATGACTCCTCTATAACTCTACTATGATTCCTCTATGTCTCCACTATGACAGCACTAGAACTACACTATTAATACTCTATTAATACTCTATGACTCCTCTTTGAATATTCTATGACTCCTCTATGTCTCCACTATGACTCCACTAGAACTCCACTATTAATACTCAATTATTCCCCTGACTCCTCCATGACTCCACCATGACAGCTATACGATTCCTCTATGACTCCACTACGACTCCTCCATGAATCCTATGCTAGAGCCCTACAGGTTTTACCAGGAAGAGCAACAATTAGCTAAAAATTCCCTCCTGTGCTGTTTCTTTCCCAGCCCATGGATACTTTCCTCAGTAACTTTCAAGTGCACATGACACAGAAGAGATCTGTGTGTCTGCTGCACGTGAAGGTGAACAGTTCCTTTTGGTGTTAGAGCTGTAAAGTCAGATTTCTCTCCAAAGCAACTCAACCATGGACCAAGGAAAGAGTCAGGGAATTTTCAGCTGTACCTGCAGCAGCCTGCAAAGGCAAGGCAAGTCAGGGCCAGGATGGGCAAGGCAAGGCAGGGCAAGGCGAGGCAAGGCAAGGCAGAGCAAAACAAGTTATGGCAAGGCAAGGCAAGGTAAGGCAAGGCCAGGAAGGGCAGGGCAGGGCAGGGTAAGGCAAGGCAGGGCAAGGTAGGGCAAGGCAGGGCAAGGAAGTTCAAGGCAGATCAAGGCAAGGCAAGGCAAGGTAAGTCAAGGCAATGCCAGGAAAGGCAAGGCAAGGCAATGAAAGGCAATCAAGGCAAGGCAAGGCAAGGGAGGCAAGGCCAGGCCAGGCTAGGGCAGGCCAGGCAAGGCCAGGCAAGGCAAGGCAATGCGATGCGAGGCAACGCAAGGCGATGCGAGGCATGGCAAGGCAAGGCGAGGCGAGGCAAGGGGAGGAGAAGTGAGTCGAGCCGAGGCAAGGCAAGGCAAGGAAAGGAAACTCCTCATGAGGCGAAACGAGGTGAGGAGAGGTGAGGCGATGCGAGGCAAGGCAAGGCCATGTAAAGCAAGACCAGGGAAGGCAAGGCATTGCAAGGGAAGGAAAGACATGGCAAGGCAACGCAAGGCAAATCGAGGGAAGGCAAATCGAGGCAAGGCAAATCGAGGCAAGACAAATCAAGGCAAGACCAAGCAAGGCAAAGCAAGGGAAGGCAAGGCATGGCAAGGCAAGGAAAGGCAAGGCAAAGCAAGGGAATGCAAGGCAAGGCAAGGGAAGGCAAAGCAAGGCATGGCAAGGGAAAGAAAGACCTGGCGAGGCAATGTGAGGCAAGGAAAAGCAATGCAAGGCAAGGCAAGGCAAGGCAAGGCATGGCAAGGGAAGGAAATGCATGGCGAGACGAGGCAACGCGAGGAGAGGCAAGGCAAGGAAATGCAAGGCATGGAGAGGGAAGGAAACGCATGGCGAGGTGAGGCAATGCGAGGCGAGGCAAAGCAAGGCAAAGCAAGGCAAGGCAATGCAAGGCAAGGTGAGGCAAGGTGAGGCAAGGACAGGTGAAGCGAGGTGTCGAGGCGAGGCAAGGAAAGGCCATTCCAGGCCAGGCAGGGTGAGGCTAGTCGAGGCAAGGCAATGTGAAGGCAAGGCAAGGCAAGGCAAGGCAAGGCATGGCAATGGAAGGAAAGTCCTGGTGAAGCCAGGCAAGGCGAGGTGAGGCAAGGCAAGGGAAGGCAAGGCATGGCATGGCAAGGGAAGGAAAGTCATTGCAAGACATGGCAAGGCGAGGGAAGGCAAGGCAAGGGAGAGCCAGGCATGACATGGCAAAGGAATTAAAGACATGGCAAGGCATGGCAAGGCAAGGGAAGGGCAGGCAAGGCATGGCAAGTGAAGGCCAGGCAAGGCAAAGTAAGGCAAGGCAAAGCAAGGCAAGGCAAGTCAAGGCAAGGCAAGACAAGGCAAGGCAAGGCAAAGCAAGACAAGGAATGTCAAGGGAAGGAAAATCATAGAAAGGCATGGTAACACAAGGGAAGGTAAGACAAGGGAAGTCAATTCAAGGGAAGGCAAGAAAAGGCAAGGCAAGGCAAGGCATGGCAAGGGAAAGAAAGGCATGGCATGGAGACACAAGGCAAGGCAAGACAAGGCATGGAAAGGGCAAGGAAAGGCAAGACCATGCCAGGCCAGGCAAGGCAATGAGGGGCGATTCTAGGCGATGCGAGGCAAGGCAAGGGAAGGCAAGGAAATGCAAGGCAAGGACAGGCAAGGCAAGGCAGAGCCAGGCAAAACCAGACCAGGGAAGGGAAGACCGGCCAGGCCAGGTGAGGCAATGCAAGGCAAATCAAGGCAATGCAAATCAAGGCAAGACAAGGCCGAAAGTCAAAACTACTGCGCTGCACCAGCTACTAACAAGGAGAAAAATGACGGCTACTGCTAAACCCAGGACACTCGCCAATGACCTTTCTAAGAGTCCCCTAAGACCCCTCTATGGCCCCTCAAGGAGTCCTCTATGACGTCCCTATGACTCCTCTATGATGCCCCTATGACTCCCCTATGATGCACATATGACACCTCTATGATTCCTCTATGACTCCACTATGACTCCAAGTCACCTCTATGACTGTAAGACTCTTCTATGTCTAAGTTCTCCATGACTCACTCCCCTACAATTCCTCTAAGAGTGCCCTATGACTCCTAGATGACTCCTCTATGACTCATCTATGACTCCCCTACGACTCCTCTGACTCCTCTATGAATCTATGACACTATGACTCCTCTAAGACTCCAAGATTACTCCCTATGACTCCTCCATGACTCCTCTATGACGCGTCTATGACGCCTCTATGACTCCTCTATAACGACCCTATGATGTCTCTATGACACCTCTATGACTGCTCTATGAATCTATGACACTAGGGCTCCTCTATTATTCCAATATGACTCCCCTATGACTCTTCTTTGACTCCACGATGACTCCTGTATGATTTTTGTATGAGTCCTCTATGAGTCCTCGATGACTCGTCTATGGCTCCTCTATGAATCTATGACACAATGATACCTTTAAGTCACCTCTATGACTCCAGTAGGAAGCCTCTATGAACCCTCTATGACTCCACTATGACCCTTCTATGACCCCTCTAAGACACTTCTGTGACCCCCTACGACTCCACTATGACCCCATTACGACCCCTCTATGACTCCACTATGACCCTTCTATGACCCCTCTAAGACACTTCTGTGACCCCCTACGACTCCACAATGACCCAATTACGACCCCTCTATGACCTCTCTATGACTCCACTATGACTCCACAACGACTCCACTACGACTCCACTACGACCCCTCTATGACCCACCGGTGACTCTTCTATGAATCCTCTATGACGCCACTATGACTCATCTATGACTCTTCCATATCTCCTCTTTGGCTCTCTGATAATATGACTCATCTATGACTCTTCCATATCTCTTCTTTGGCTCTCTGATACTATGACTCATCTATGACTCCTACATTGCTCCACTATGACTTCCATATGACTCCTCTGTGACACCTACATGACTCCACTCTGATTCCTCTATGACTCCTCTTTGAATGCACTATGACTTGTCTATGACTCCACTATTATTCCACTGAGTTCTCTATGACTTTTCTATGAATCTATGACACTGTCTCCAATATGACTCCACTATGACTCTATTATGATTCTCTATTACTCCTCTATGACTCCTCTACGACTCCACTATGACTCCTCTATGACTCCCCTATGACTCCTCTATGATTTCTCTATGACTCTTCTATGACTCCTCTATGACTGCTCCATAACTCCTCCTTGACTCCTCTATGACTTCTCTATGACTCCTCTATGACTCCTCTATGACTTCTCTATGATCCCTCAAAGGTGGCCAGAAGTGATCAAGATTGCTGGAAGAAGTAAACGACCCTCTGACACCACCACCACGATTCTGTACACATGGGGGGAACTCTCCGGAAAATGATGTAATCCGTATGTAGCCTTATGAATATGTATGTATGCCCAGGGACTATGAAAGGACGGCTTGTGTGGCAATTGAGAGACACACGTTAGGAGGAGCTATCCCCATGTCTCCCGGCCCCGCAAGAAAGAATACCTGCTTGTCAGCTTGAAAACTTTGGTGGTGAGTTTGTTCCTGGAGTTTTCTCTGAGATCACCTTGCACACACAGAGCCATGCACTGCAGCAGCAGCGTCTCTCTGGCCTCCTGCTGCCACTGTCAGAAGCTAGAGGCACCTGAGCCCTGCGGTGTTGTCGACCTGGTCTGCCCTCACCTGGGGGCCCAGCGCCCAACATTCCTGACTCATGGTGGCACTGCTGGCTCTGCGGGTACTGGGGCAGGAGAAGGGCCCTGGCTGATGCTGCTCCTTGTGGTGTCGTGGTGGCTGCGGAGGTGACAGGCCGGAGCAGGCACCTGCATCTCCTGGTGCCTGGGATGTCCCTGGTGGCTCCTCAACTGTTGGAGCTGGCTCTGCTGACACAAGTGCTTCACCCTCCTCCTTGTCCACCCACCCAGGCTGCAATGGCTTCCCTTGGGTACAGCAGCCTTGAGGGAGACCATGCCAATCTTCCCCTGTAACTGCACTGCCATTGTCCTGCCTGTTACACCACGTCCTTCATTCCTCTCATCTTTCATAGATTTTCCTTTCAAATAACCCT
>NW_026635540.1:0-1749 GCF_028554395.1 Pezoporus wallicus | reverse complement strand
TGGGTGCCCTTGATGAAGGCCCTCGCCCCCTTTCTCTCCCATAGGGCTGGACGCCCCGTTGTCCTCCTCATGTTGATCTCATCTGCGCCCTGGCCGCGGCCGGCTGCCCTCGCCTGCTTCATCAGGTGGGCATCCAACAGGCCCAGCTCATGGGCTGGCCCCAACAAGATCATCCTCACCATGGACGACCTGACCTTCATCAACACCCACAGCTGCAAGCAGGTGCCATAGGGGGACCCATAGGGGGCCCCAATGGGGCTGTGGTGGTCAATGGGGGGGCTGGGAAGGAGACCCTGATGCTTGAGCTCGGGAGGAGAGCCATGGGTTTCATGGGACCCTGTGGGTGATGTGCTCTGATGGGTGACGTGTCCCCATGTCTCGTATCCCCATATCCCATACCCCATATCCCATACTCCATGCCCCATTTCCCATACCCCACACCCCATATCCCATACCCCACACCCCATATCCCATACCCCATATCCCATACCCCACACCCCATATCCCATACCCCACACCCCATATCCCATACCCCATATCCCATACCCCATACCCCACACCCCACACCCCATATACCCCATATACCCCACACCCCACACCCCACACCCCATATCACATCCCATATCCCGTACCCCATACCCCATATTCCATACCCCATATCCCATACCCCATACACCCCATATCCCACACCCCATACCCCACACCCCATATCCCATACCCCATATCCCATACCCCATACACCCCATATCCCATATTGCATACCCCCTACACCCCATACCCTGCTCCCCACCCCCCATCGCCATGCAGGTCGATGGCAGCAGGACCAGCCTCGCCGGCCCCAGCAGCGGTGACAACAAGAGCACCAAGAGCGCCGCCGCCACCCGGACACCACCAACGTGGCCATCGCCAGGTGAGAACTCCCCCTTGTCCCCTTCCCCTTGGGTCACCCCCCCCCCTTTCTTGCTCCCCATTGTCCCCTTTGCCCCCCCCCATCACCCCCACCCCACCTCCCCATTGCCACCACCGGGGGCGACAAGGCAAGGCCACCTCCATAGGGCTCCATGAGGAAGGAAGGGGACGCCGGCACCTCGACCCCCCTTTGGAGCAGCTTCATCCCGCTTGAGGGCTGGGGCCGTTGGTGGCCATAGGTGGGCACGTTGGGCCGTGGGTCACGATTGCCCTTTCCCGCAGGGAGATGAGCCTCTGAGGGCCCACAACCACCTCCCTTGCTCCTCCTTTTGTTTAACCAGCAGGGCCTTGTCGCCTCCGTGCAGGTAAGAGGCACCGGTGACACCCCCCCCCCCCCCACAACGTGGTCCTCCTGCTCCATCCCAGACCCTGGATCCACCACCCAGTGACCTCCCCTGGGCATGAGTGGGGAGAGAAGGAAGGGGGGGGGGGTGGGGATGGAGAGGGATCTCCAGTGGAGGGTTGGGTTGAGGTTGGGTTGAGGTCATTGAGTTGGTTTGGGTTGGGTTGAAGTCATTGAGTTGGGTTGGGTTGGGTTGAGGTCATTGAGTTGGATTGGGTTGGGTTGAGGTCATTGAGTTGGATTGGGTTGAAGTCATTGAGTTGGGTTGGGTTGGGTTGAGGTCATTGAGTTGGATTGGGTTGGGTTGAGTCATCATTGAGTTGGATTGGGTTGGGTGGAGGTCATTGAGTTGGTTATAGGTTGGGGTTGAGGTCATTGAGTTGGTTTGGGTTGGGTTGAAGTCATTGAGTTGGTTTGGGTTGGGTTGAAGTCATTGA
>NW_026635539.1:0-17878 GCF_028554395.1 Pezoporus wallicus | reverse complement strand
GGGGAACCAAAATGGGGGGGACCCAAAATGGGGGGGAACCAAAATGGGGGGGGACCCAAAATGGGGGGGAACCAAAATGGGGGGGAACCAAAAATTGGGGGGGGAACCAAAATGGGGGGGACCCCAAAATTGGGGGGGAACCAAAATGGGGGGGCCCTAAATGGGGGGGGAACCAAAATTGGGGGGAACCAAAATGGGGGGGGAACCGAAATGGGGGGGAACCAAACATTGGGGGGGAACCAAAAATTGGGGGGGGAACCTAAAAATTGGGGGGCAATCAAAAGGGGGGGGGAACCCAAAAATTGGGGGGGGGGCCAAAATGGGGGGGAACCAAAATGGGGGGGAACCAACATTGGGGGGGACCCAACACTGGGGGGGACCCTAAAATTGGGGGGGAACCAAACATTGGGGGGGGACCCAAAATTAGGGGGGAACCCAACATTGGGGGGGACCCTAAAGTGGGGGGGACCCTAAATTGGGGGGACCCTAAATGGGGGAGGGGACCCAACATTGGGGGGGGACCCTAAATGGGGGGGGGGGACCCTAAATGGGGGGGGGAACACCCTAAATGGGGGGGAACCAAACATTGGGGGGGAACCCAACATTGGGGGTGGACCCTAAATAGGGGGGGACCCAAAATAGGGGGGACCCAATATTGGGGGGGACCCTAAAAAGGGGGGACCCTAAATGGGGGGGGAACCAAACATTGGGGGGGGACCCAACATTGGGGGGGGGACCCTAAAGTGGGGGGGGACCCTAAAGTGGGAGGGACCCTAAATGGGGGAGGGGACCCTAAAGGGGGGGGGGAGCAACATTGGGGGGGGGGGACCTAAATGGGGGTGGGGGAGGGGTGGGTCTGGGGGTTCCCATTGCCCCGCCCCCCCCAGCTCCCCCCCCAGGCCGAGGTCCGGGCCTTCACCCGCTGCGTCCTGGAGCTGCTGGAGCTGTGGGGGAGGGGCTCGCTGCGGGCCCTGGAGGTGGTGCCCGTGCTGAGGGTGAGGGGGGAGGGGATCTATGGGGCTGGGGGGGGGATGTGGGGCTGGGGGGATCTGTGGGGCTGGGGGGGATGTGGGGCTGGAGGGTTTAAAGGGCTGGGGGGGATCTGTGGGGCTGGAGGTATCTATGGGGATGGGGAGGATCTATGGGGCTGGGGGAATCTATGGGGCTGGGGGGATCTATGGGGATGGGGGGGATGTGGGGCTGGGGGGATCTGTGGGGCTGGAGGGATCTATGGGGATGGGGAGGATGTGGGAATGGGGGTGGGGAGGATCTATGGGACTGAGAAGGATCTATGAGGCTGAGGAGAATCTATGGGGCTCGGGGAATCTATGGGGCTGGGGGGATCTATGGGGCTGGGGGGGGGATGTGGGGCTGGGGAGGATGTGGGGCTGGAGGGTCTAAAGAGCTGGAGGGGATCTGTGGGGCTGGGGGGATCTATGGGGATGGGGGGGATGTGGGGATGGGGGTGGGGAGGATCTATGGGGCTGGTTGGGGGGGGCTGGGGAGGATGTGGGGCTGGAGGGTCTAAAGGGCTGGGGGGGATCTGTGGGGTTGGGGGGATCTATGGGGATGGGGGGGATGTGGGGATGGGGGTCGGGAGGATCTATGGGACTGAGAAGGATCTATGGGGCTGAGGAGGATCTATGGGGCTCGGGGAATCTATGGGGCTGAGGGGGGGATGTGGGGCTGGGGGGACCTATGGGGCTGGTTGGGGGGGGGCTGGGGAGGATGTGGGGCTGGAGGGTCTAAAGGGCTGGGGGGGATCTGTGGGGCTGGGGGGATCTATGGGGATGGGGGGGATGTGGGGCTTGGGATCCGTGGGCCTGGGGGGATCTCTATGCGTCCTAGGGTGTCTCTATGGGTCCCATTGGGTCTCTATGGGTCCTGTTCGGGTCTCTAGGGGTCCTATTGGCGTCCCTATGGGTCCCATTGGGGTCTCTGTGGGTCCCTATGGGTCCCGTTCGGGTCTCTGTGGGTCTCTATGGGTCCCTATGGGTCCCGTTCGGGTCTCTGTGGGTCTCTATGGGTCCCTATGGGTCCCGTTCGGGTCTCTATGGGTCTCTATGGGTCCGGGTCTCCCCCTCTGGGTCCCCCCTCAGGCCCTGCCCCACCCGGGGCTGCGGAAGCTTCTGGAGCTCGTGGAGCTGCGGGATGCATTCGTGGAGGCCCAGATCCGGAAGCACGAGGTGGGGGGGGACCCCAATGTCCATGGGGGGGACCCAATATCAATGGGGGGGGCACCCAATGTCCATATGGGGGGGACCCCAATGTCTATGGGGGGACCCAATGTCTATGGGGGGGGGACCCAATGTCTATGGGGGGGACCCAATATCAATGGGGGGGGGACCCAATGTCTATGGGGGGGACCCCAATGTCTATGGGGGGACCCAATGTCTATGGGGGGGGACCCAATGTCTATGGGGGGGACCCAATATCAATGGGGGGGGACACTCAATGTCAATGGGGGGGACCCCAATATCAATGGGGGGGACCCAATGTCTATGGGGGAGGACCCAATGTCTATGGGGGGACCCAATATCAATGCGGGGGGGACCCCAATGTCTATGGGGGGGGACCCAATATCAATGGGGGGGACCCCAATGTCTATGGAGGGACCCCAATGTCTATTAGGGGGGACCCAATGTCCATGGATGGGACCCCAATGTCCATGGTGGGGGGACCCCAATGTCAATGGGGGGACCCCAATGTCCATGGGGAGGACCCAATGTCTATGGAGGGACCCCAATGTCTATTAGGGGGGACCCAATGTCCATGGTGGGGGGACCCCAATGTCCATGGGGAGGACCCAATGTCCATGGTGGGGGGACCCCAATGTCAATGGGGAGGACCCTATGTCTGGGCGGGGACCCCAATGTCTATGGGGGGGACCCAATATCAATGGGGGGACCCCAATGTCCATGGGGGACCCAATGTCTATTAGGGGGGACCCAATGTCTATGGATGGGACCCCAATGTCAATGGGGAGGACCCAATATCAATGGGGGGGACCCCAATGTCTATTAGGGGGGACCCAATGTCCATGGGGGTGACCCCAATGTCCATGGGGGGCCCCCAGTGCCCTTGGCACCCATTGGCCCCACTGTGCCCCCCCCCAGGAGTGCCCATCCCCCCCCCGGGACACGGTGCTGGGGGCCCTGCGGGACCCCTCGCGGCCGGGCCCCCCCCTGAGCCCCCCCCGCCTGCACATGGCCCTCGTGGACCTCTTCATCGGCGGCACCGAGACCACGGCGGCCGCCCTGGCCTGGGCCATCGCCTTCCTGCTGCACCGGCCCGAGGTACCGCGGCGACCGGGGCCATCCGGGGCCATCCGGGGCCATCCATGTCCATTCATGCCCATCTGTGTCCATCCATGTCCCATCCGTGTCCATCCGTGTCCATCTGTGTCCATCTGTGTCCATCCGTGTCCATCTGTGTCCATCCATGTCCCATCCGTGTCCATCCGTGTCCATCTGTGTCCATCTGTGTCCATCCATGTCCCATCCGTGTCCATCCGTGTCCATCTGTGTCCATCTGTGTCCATCCGTGTCCATCTGTGTCCATCCATGTCCCATCCGTGTCCATCCGTGTCCATCCGGGGCCATCTGTGTCCATCCGTGTCCATCTGTGTCCATCCGTGTCCATCCGTGTCCATCCGTGTCCATCTGTGTCCATCCGTGTCCCATCCGCGTCCATCCGTGTCCGTCCGCGTCCGTCCACGTCCATCCGCGTCCATCCGTGTCCATCCGTGTCCATCCGCGTCCATCCGTGTCCATCCGCGTCCATCCGTGTCCATCCGTGTCCATCCGTGTCCATCCGCGTCCGGGGCATCCCATCCGTGTCCATCCGTGTCCGTCCGTGTCCATCCATGTCCCATCCGCGTCCATCCGTGTCCGTCCGCGTCCGTCCATCCGTGTCCGTCCGTGTCCATCCGTGTCCATCCGTCCATCCGTCCGTCCCATCCGTGTCCATCCGTGTCCCATCCGCGTCCATCCGTGTCCGTCCGCGTCCGTCCACGTCCATCCGCGTCCATCCGTGTCCATCCGTGTCCATCCGCGTCCATCCGTGTCCATCCGTGTCCATCTGTGTCCATCCATGTCCCATCCGTGTCCATCCGTGTCCATCCGTGTCCATCCATGTCCATCCGTGTCCATCAGGGTCCATTCGTGTCCATCCCTGTCCATTCACGCCCATCTTTGTCCATGTCCATCCATGTCCATCCATGTCCATGCCCCATCCATTTCCATGCCCCATCCGTGTCCATGCCCCATCCATGTCCATGCCCCATCCATTTCCATGCCCCATCCGTGTCCATGTCCATCCATGTCCATGCCCCATCCATGTCCATGCCCCATCCATGTCCATGCCCCATCCGTGTCCATGCCCCATCCATGTCCATGTCCCATCCATGTCCATGCCCCATCCGTGTCCATGCCCCATCCATGTCCATGCCCCATCCGTGTCCATGCCCCATCCATTTCCATGCCCCATCCGTGTCCATGCCCCATCCATTTCCATGCCCCATCCGTGTCCATGCCCCATCCATGTCCATGCCCCATCCATGTCCATGCCCCATCCGTGTCCATGCCCCATCCATGTCCATGTCCCATCCGTGTCCATGCCCCATCCGTGTCCATGTCCATCCATGTCCATGCCCCATCCATGTCCATGTCCCATCCATGTCCATGTCCATCCATGTCCATGCCCCATCCGTGTCCATGCCCCATCCATGTCCATGCCCCATCCGTGTCCATGTCCATCCGTGTCCATGCCCCATCCATGTCCATGCCCCATCCGTGTCCATGCCCCATCCGTGTCCATGTCCCATCCATGTCCATGTCCCATCCGTGTCCATGCCCCATCCATGTCCATGCCACATCCATGTCCATGTCCCATCCGTGTGACTCATGTGTGAGACGCATGTGGCGCGTGTGTGATAGAGGGGATGGGTGTGATGTGACATGTGATGTGTTTGACACGCATGACATAACGTAACACATAACACATATGTAACACACATGAAACACATATATGTAGCACACATGTAACTACACCTGTATCACACGTGTAACACATATGCATCGCGTAACACACACGTAACACATGTAACACACGCGTAACACATATGTACCATGTACACATCATGTACGTAACACACATGCATCACACGTGTAACACCAGTATCACACCTGTACCATGCATGTAATGTGCATGTATCACATGTGTAACACATGTAGCACACCTGTCTCACATGTGCATCACACATGTACCACATATGTAACACACATGTAACACATATGTACTATGTAGCACACCTGTATCACACATGTACCACATAACACACATGTATCAGATGTGTAACACATGCAGCACACCTCACACGTGCATCACACATGTACCACGTATGTAACGCGCATGTATCACACATGTAACATATATGTAACACATGTGCGTCACACATGTAACACATATGTACCATGTATGTAACACATATGTAACACACACGCACGTGTGTAGCACACCTCTCACATGTGCATCACACATGTACCACGTAACACACATGTATCACATGTGTAACACATGTAGCACACCTGTATCACACATGTCCCACGTACATAATGCGCATGTATCACACGTGTAACACATATGTAGCACACCTGTATCACACATGTCCCACGTATGTAGCTCGCATGTATCACACATGTATCACCCATGTATCACACCTGTAACACACATGTATCACCCATGTATCACACCTGTAGCACATGTGTAACACACCTGTATCACAAATGTAACACATGTATCACACATGTAACACACCCGTATCACACGTAACACACATGTATCACCCCTGTATCACACGTGTAACACACGTGCATCACACACATGTATCACATTTGAATCACACATGTAACACATGTATCACACCTGTAACACACGTGCATCACACAATGTATCACATGTGCATCACACATGTATCACACATGTAACACACGTGTCACACAATCACCCACACATGTATCACACATGTAACACACACACATGTGTGCATCACACAATGTATCACATGTGCATCACACATGTATCACCCCTGTATCACACATGTAACACACGTGCATCACACAATGTATCACACATGTAACACACGCATCACACATGTAACACACATCACCCCTGTATCACACATGTATCACCCCTGTATCACACGTGTAACACACGTGCATCACACATGTATCACCCCTGTATCACACATGTAACACACGTGCATCACACATGTAACACACATGCATCACCCCTGTATCACACGTGTAACACACATGTATCACACATGTAACACACGTGCATCACACATGTAACACACATGTAACACACATGTATCACCACCTGTATGCATCACACATGTAACACACCTGTATCACCACTGTATCACACGTGTAACACACCTGTATCACACATGTATCACACACGTATCACCACTGTATCACACGTGTAACACACCTGTATCACACATGTAACACACATGTAACACACCTGTATCACCCCTGTATCACACATGTAACACACCTGTATCACCCCTGTATCACACGTGTAACACACCTGTATCACACATGTAACACACCTGTATCACACCTGTATCACACATGTAACACACACGTATCACCCCTGTATCACACGTGTAACACACGTGCATCACACATGTAACACACCTGTATCACCCCTGTATCACACATGTAACACACCTGTATCACCCCTGTATCACACGTGTAACACACGTGCATCACCCCCACACCTGTCCCACGTGCACCCCACGTGTTCCCCCCCCGTGTCGCAGCTCCAGGACCAGCTCCGCTCCGAGCTCCGCCGGGAGCTGCCCCCGGGGGCTCTGCCCCAGGCCTCGGACGCGCGGCGCCTTCCCCTGCTCCACGCCACGGTCACCGAGACCCTGCGCCTGCGGCCCCCGGCCCCACTGGCGCTGCCCCACAGCGCCCGGCGCCGCACCAGGTACCGGCGAGCTCCGCAGCGCCCCCTGCCCGCGCTCCCCGGCCCTGCACCCTATGGGGGGCTCTCAGCAGCGCCCCCTGCCCGCGCTCCCCGGCCCTGCACCCTATGGGGGGCTCTCAGCAGCGCCCCCTGCCCGCGCTCCCCGGCCCTGCAGCCTCGGGGGGCTCTCGGTGCCCGCCGGCTCCATCCTGGTCCCCAACCTCTTGGCCGCGCACCAGGACCCCGAGCTCTGGCAGCACCCCGAGGAGTTCCTGCCTGGTACGGACGGGATGGGGGGGGGGGGTCCCCGAAACCCATTGGGGTCCCCGAAACCCATTGGGGTGCCCGAAACCCATTGGGGTCCCCGAAACCCATTGGGGTCCCTGAAACCCATTGGGGTCCCCTCCTTGGTGTTGGGGTCCCTGAAACCCATTGGGGTGCCCGAAACCCATTGGGGTCCCTGAAACCCATTGGGGTCCCCGAAACCCATTGGGGTCCCCTCCTTGGTGTTGGGGTCCCTGAAACCCATTGGGGTGCCTGAAACCCATTGGGGTCCCTGAAACCCATTGGGGTGCCCAAAACCCATTGGGGTCCCCTCCTTGGTGTTGGGGTCCCCGAAACCCATTGGGGTCCCCTCCTTGGTGTTGGGGTCCCTTTAACCCCTTGGGATCCTCTCAACCCCTTGGGGTCCCCTCCTTGATGCTGGGGTCCCTTTGACCCCTTGGGATCCTCTCAACCCCTTGGGGTCCCCCCAACCCCTTGGGGTCCCCTCCTTGGTGTTGGGGTCCCTTTAACCCCTTGGGGTCCCCAAAACCCCTTGGTGTGGGGGTCCCCCCCCCAGATCCCCTCAACCCATTGGGGTCCCTTTGCCCCTCTCGGGTCCCCTCTTTAATGCTGGGGTCCCCCCCCAACCCCTTTGGGTCCCCCCCCAACCCATTGGGGTCCCTTTGACCCTCTTGGGTCCCCTGAACCCTTGGGGTCCCCCCCACACCCCTTGGGTCCTGTCCCCTCCTTGGGGTCCCCCCAACCCCCCTGGGTTCCCCCCCCGACCCCTTTGGTTCCCCCCTCCCCCTTTCCCCCCCCTCCCCCCTGGCCCGGGCCGAGCTCTTCTCCTTCCTGGGTCTCCTCCTGCGTCACTTCCGCCTCGAGCCGCCCGCCCCGGGGCTCCTGCCCTCACTGCGCGTGCGCGCCGGCACCGTCCTGCGCTGCCCGCCCTACCGCGTGCGCATGCGCCCCTGCCACGAGCCGGCCTGAGCCCCGCCTGTGACCTGCCAGGACCTTGCCTGCACCCAGCACCCTGAGCCCTGCCAGGACCCTGCCTGTACCCAGCACCTTGAGCCCTGAGCCCTGCCTGTACCCTGCCTGCACCCAGCACCCTGAGCCCTGAGCCCTGCCAGGACCTTGCCTGCACCCAGCACCCTCAGCCCTGAGCCCTGCCAGGACCTTGCCTGCACCCTGCCTGCACCCAGCACCCAGCACCCTGAGCCCTGCCTGTACCCTGCCTGTACCCAGCACCCTGAACCTTGCCAGGACCCTGCCTGTACCCAGCACCCTGAGCCCTGCCAAGATATTGCCTGCACCCAGCACCCTGAGCCCTGCCAGGACCCTGCCTCCACCCTGCCTGCACCCAGCACCCAGCACCCTGAGCCTGCCAGGAACCTGCCTGTACCCAGCACCCTGAGCCCTGACCCCTGCCAGGACCCTGCCTGTACCCTGTGACCTGCCAGGAACCTTCCTGCACCCTGCCTGTACGCAGCACCCTGAGCCCTGCCAGGACCCTGCCAGGACCCTGCCTGTACCCAGCACCTTGAGCCCTGAGCCTGCCTGTACCCTGCCAGGACCCTGCCTGTACCCTGCCAGGACCCTGCCTGTACCCAGCACCCTGAACCCTGCCAGGACCTTGCCTGCACCCTGAGCCCTGCCTGCGCCCTGCCAGGACCCTGCCTGCACCCAGCCCCCTCCCTGCCCCCCGGTGCCCCCCCAGCCCCCTCCGCACCGGGACTCGGTTCCCGGCCATGTTTATTGCGAGCACCCCCCCATATAAAGGCTTCACCTCAGATCCCGGGGGTCCCCGCGCCCCTTCCTGGGTGCCCCAGCTCCATGGGTGCAGCCCAACAGGTGGGGATCCATGGGGCTGGGGGCACCCAAGGGGTTCAGTGGGGCTGGGGGCACCCAAGGGGTTCAGTGGGGATGGGGGCACCCAAGGGGTCCTATGGGGATGGGGTTATCCAGGGGATCCTATAGGGATGGAGGCACCCAAGGGTTCTCATAGGGATGGAGATACCCAATGGGTCCTCTATAGGGAGGGGTTATCCAATGGTTCCTATAGGAATGGGGATACCCAATGGGTCCTATAGGGATGGGGATACCAAATTGGTCCCATACGGATGGGGTTATCCAAGGGGTCCTATAGGGATGGAGGCACCCAATGGTTCCTATAGGGATGGGGATACCCAATTGGTCCCATACAGATGGGGTTATCCAAGGGGTCCTATGGGGATGGGGGTACCCAACGGGTGCTATAGGGATGGAGGCACCCAATGGTTCCTATAGGGATGGGGATACACAATGGGTGCTATAGGGATGGGGTTATCCAATGGTTCCTATAGGGATGGGGATACCCAATTGGTCCCATACGGATGGGGTTATCCAAGGTGTCCTATGGGGATGGGGGTACCCAACGGGTCCCATAGGGATGGGGTTATCCAATGGTTCCCATAGGGATGGAGGCACCCGATGGTTCCTATAGAGATGGGGATACCCAATGGGTGCTATAGGGGTGGGGTTATCCAAGGGGTCCTATGGGGATGGAGGCACCCAACGGGTCCCATAGATGTGGGGATACCCAACGGGTCCCATAGGGATGGTGTTATCCAATGGGTCCTATGGGGATGGGGATACCCAATGGTTCCCATAGGGATGGAGCCACCCAATGGTTCCTATAGGGATGGGGATACCCAATGGGTGCTATAGGGGTGGGGTTATCCAAGGGGTCCTATGGGGATGGAGGCACCCAACGGGTCCCATAGGGATGGAGCCATGCAATGGTTCCCATAGGGATGGAGCCACCCAACGGCTCCCATAGGGATGGGGGCACCCAATGGTTCCCATAGGGATGGGGATACCCAATGGTTCCCATAGGGATGGAGCCACCCAATGGTTCCCATAGGGATGGAGCCACCCAATGGTTCCTATAGGGATGGGGATACCCAGTGGGTGCTATAGGGGTGGGGTTATCCAAGGGGTCCTATGGGGATGGGGGTACCCAACGGGTCCCATAGGGATGGAGCCACCCAATGGTTCCCATAGGGATGGGGGCACCCAGTGGGTGCTATAGGGGTGGGGTTATCCAATGGGTCCTATGGGGATGGAGGCACCCAATGGTTCCCATAGGGATGGAGCCACCCAATGGTTCCCATAGGGATGGAGCCACCCAATGGTTCCCATAGGGATGGAGGCACTCAACGGGTCCCATAGGGATGGAGCCACCCAATGGTTCCCATAGGGATGGAGCCACCCAATGGTTCCCATAGGGATGGAGCCACCCAATGGTTCCCATAGGGATGGAGCCACCCAACGGGTCCCATAGGGATGGAGCCACCCAATGGTTCCCATAGGGATGGGGGCACCCAGTGGGTGCTATAGGGGTGGGGTTATCCAATGGGTCCTATGGGGATGGAGGCACCCAATGGTTCCCATAGGGATGGAGCCACCCAATGGTTCCCATAGGGATGGAGGCACCCAACGGGTCCCATAGGGATGGAGCCACCCAATGGTTCCCATAGGGATGGAGCCACCCAATGGTTCCCATAGGGATGGAGCCACCCAACGGGTCCCATAGGGATGGAGGCACCCAATGGTTCCCATAGGGATGGGGGCACCCAATGGTTCCCATAGGGATGGAGCCACCCAACGGTTCCCATAGGGATGGGGGCACCCAACGGGTCCCATAGGGATGGGGGCACCCAACGGCTCAGGGCTCCCCCAGCTCCTCGGCGAGGCAGGGCTGGAGCTCCCGCAGCGCCCGCAGGAAGCAGCGGTGGCCGCGGGGCCCCCAGCCCGGGGCCGTGTCCAGGAGCCGCCGCATCCGCTCCTGCGGGGTGGCCCCGGCGGCCACGGCGGCCGCGGCCTCGGCGCTGAGCGCGCCCCGAGCCTGGAGCCGGTCCGCGAGCGCCGCCGCCGCCCGCACCCCCTGCACCAGCGCCGCGCGGTGCCGCTGCACGAACCGGCGGCCGGCCTCGGCAGTGGCGTCATCGGGGACGTCATCGGGGACGTCATCGGTGGCGTCATCAGAGGGGTGGGGAGGGGCTGAGAAGGGGGAAAGGGGGGGGAAGGGGTTGGGGGGGCGGAACTTGGATACTTGGGGTGGTGCTTCCCGACACAGCGCATCCCAACTCATCCCAACGAACGCATCCCAACACAACACAACCCATCCCAACCCAACCAATCCCATCCCAACACAACCCATCCCAATCAATCCCAACGCATCCCATCCCATCCCAACGCATCCCATCCCATCCCAACCAATCCCAACACATCCCATCCCATCCCAACCAATCCCAACGCATCCCATCCCATCCCAACCCATCCCATCCCAACACAACCCATCCCAACGCATCCCATCCCAACGCAACGCATCCCAACACAACGCATCCCAACACAACGCATCCCATCCCATCCCAACCAATCCCAATGCATCCCATCCCATCCCATCCCAACGCATCCCATCCCATCCCAACACAATCCATCCCAATCAATCCCAACGCATCCCATCCCATCCCAACCAATCCCAACACATCCCATCCCAACCAATCCCAACGCATCCCATCCCAACCCATCCCAACACAACCCATCCCAACGCATCCCATCCCAACGCAACGCATCCCAACACAACGCATCCCATCCCAACACATCCCAGCGCATCCCATCCCAACACAACACATCGCAACGCATCCCAACCCATCCCAACCCAACGCATCCCATCCCAACACATCCCAACGCATCCCATCCCAACACAACACATCCCAACACATCGCAACGCATCCCAACCCAACGCATCCCATCCCAACACATCCCAACGCATCCCATCCCAGCCCAACGCATCCCATCCCAACACATCCCAACGCATCCCATCCCAACCCAACGCATCCCATCCCAACCCAACGCATCCCATCCCAACACATCCCAGCGCATCCCATCCCAACACATCACATCGCATCCCAACCCATCCCTTCCCATCGGATCATCCCAACACATCCCAACGCATCCCATCCCAACCCAACGCATCCCATCCCAACACATCCCAACGCATCCCATCCCAACCCAACGCATCCCATCCCAACCCAACGCATCCCATCCCAACCCAACGCATCCCAACACAACGCATCCCAACACAACGCATCCCATCCCAATGCATCCCAATGCATCCCAGCACAACGCATCCCATCCCAACACATCCCAACGCATCCCATCCCAACACAACACATCCCATCCCAACACAACACATCCCATCCCAACGCAACACATCCCAACACATCGCAACGCATCCCAACCCATCCCAACACAACGCATCCCATCCCAACCCAACGCATCCCATCCCAACCCAACGCATCCCATCCCAACACAACGCATCCCATCCCAACACATCGCAACGCATCCCAACACATCCCATCCCAACACATCGCAACGCATCCCATCCCAACACATCCCATCCAAACACAACACATCCCAACGCATCCCATCCCAACACAACGCATCCCATCCCAACCCATCCCAACGCATCCCATCCCATCCATCCCATCCCAACACAACCCATCCCATCCATCCCAGCCCATCAGATCCCATCCATCCCAACCCATCCCACCTCAACACATCTATCCCATTCCAACCCATCCTATCCCTTCCCAACCCAACCATCTGCACTGCTCTTCCCATCTCATCCCTTCCCAACCCATCCCAACCATTTGCACTATGCTTCCCATCCAATCCTAACCCTTCCCAAGTCAACCACATCCCATCCCAACCCAACCCATCCCATCCATCCCATCCCAACCCATCCCATCCCATCCATCCCAACCCATCCCAACCATCCCAACCCAACCCATCCCAACCCATCCATCCCATCCCAACCATCCCAACCCAACCCATCCCATCCCATCCATCCCTACCGACCGCATCCATCCCAACCCATCCTGACCCAACCCATCCCAACCCAACCCATCCCATCCCATCCCACCCAACCCAACCCATCCCAACCCATCCATCCATCCCATCCCAACTGACCGCATCCATCCCAACCCATCCTGACCCAACCCATCCATCCGAATCCATCCCATCCCAACCCAACCCATCCCATCCCACCCAACCCAACCCATCCCAACCCATCCCATCCCAACTGACCGCATCCATCCCAACCCATCCTGACCCAACCCATCCATCTGAATCCATCCCATCCCATCCAACCCAACCCAACCCATCCCATCCCAACCCATCCCATCCCACCCAACCCAACCCATCCCATCCATCCCAACCCATCCTGACCCAACCCATCCCATCCCATCCCATCCCATCCAACCCAACCCACCCCACCCCACCCCACCCCCTCTCACCCCCATCCCCCAGCAGCCACTCGGCCAGGTCCCTCCTCTCGATGCTCCTCAGCGCCTGCCCCACCACCGTCACCCCATAGCGCTCCCCATAGTGACCCAGGATGAGGTCGGTGAGATCGAGCGCGTCGGCCGCCTCCATCCTGCCGCGGGCCAGGGGCCGGTACCCGCGGGCCACCGGCGCCCGGTTCAGCGCCGCCTTCATGCGCCGCAGCTCCAGCGCCGGCAGCTCGTCCAGCACCCGCAGGATGCGGTCCCGGCCCCCCGCCCCCAGGGCACCGCTGCTGCTCCAGGCCATGGGGCCAATGGGGCAGGAAGGAAATGGGGCTGACGGGAGGGGATACGTGGGGCTCAAGGCGGCGCTTGCGCTGCTGGCCCTGGGGAGGGCGTGGAGGGGGGAAATGGGGGCTCCTGCCCGCGATGGGGCAGGGATGGGGGCTCCTGCCCGCGATGGGGCAGGGATGGGGGCTCCTGCCTGCAATGGGGCAGGGATGAGGCCGCTGCCTGCAGTGGGGCAGGGATGGGGGCTCCTGCCTGCAATGGGGCAGGGATGAGGCCGCTGCCTGCAATGGGGCAGGGATGGGGGGCTCCTGCCTGCAATGGGGCAGGGATGGGGGGCTCCTGCCTGCAGTGGGGCAGGGATGAGGCCGCTGCCTGCAATGGGGCAGGGATGGGGGGCTCCTGCCTGCAATGGGGCAGGGATGGGGGGCTCCTGCCTGCAGTGGGGCAGGGATGAGGCCGCTGCCTGCAATGGGGCAGGGATGGGGGGCTCCTGCCTGCAATGGGGCAGGGTTGGGGGGCTCCTGCCCGCAGTGGGTCAGGGATGAGGCCGCTGCCTGCAGTGGGGCAGGGATGGGGGCTCCTGCCCGCAGTGGGTCAGGGATGAGGCCGCTGCCTGCAGTGGGGCAGGGATGGGGGCTCCTGCCCGCAGTGGGGCAGGGATGAGGCCGCTGCCTGCAGTGGGGCAGGGATGGGGGCTCCTGCCTGCAGTGGGGCAGGGATGAGGCCGCTGCCTGCAGTGGGGCAGGGATGGGGGCTCCTGCCTGCAGTGGGGCAGGGATGAGGCCGCTGCCTGCAGTGGGGCAGGGATGGGGGCTCCTGCCTGCAGTGGGGCAGGGATGAGGCCGCTGCCTGCAGTGGGGCAGGGATGTGGGCTCCTGCCCGTGATGGGGCAGGGATGAGGCCGCTGCCTGCAGTGGGGCAGGGATGAGGCCGCTGCCTGCAATGGGGCAGGGATGGGGGCTCCTGCCTGCAATGGGGCAGGGATGAGGCCGCTGCCAGCAGTGGGGCAGGGATGAAGCCGCTGCCTGCAATGGGGCAGGGATGGGGGCTCCTGCCCGCAATGGGGCAGGGATGAGGCCGCTGCCCACAGTGGGGCAGGGATGAGGCCGCTGCCTGCAGTGGGGCAGGGATGGGGGGCTCCTGCCTGCAATGGGGCAGGGATGGGGGCTCCTGCCCGCAATGGGGCAGGGATGGGGGCTCCTGCCCGCAATGGGGCAGGGATGAGGCCGCTGCCTGCGATGGGGCAGGGATGGGGGGGCTCCTGCCCGCAATGGGGCAGGGATGGGGGCTCCTGCCTGCAGTGGGGCAGGGATGGGGGCTCCTGCCCGCAATGGGGCAGGGATGAGGCCGCTGCCTGCGATGGGGCAGGGATGGGGGGCTCCTGCCCGCAGTGGGGCAGGGATGGGGGCTCCTGCCCGCAATGGGGCAGGGATGGGGGCTCCTGCCCGCAATGGGGCAGGGATGGGGGGCTCCTGCCCGCAGTGGGGCAGGGATGGGGGCTCCTGCCTGCAGTGGGGCAGGGATGGGGGCTCCTGCCCGCAGTGGGGCAGGGATGGGGGCTCCTGCCCGCAATGGGGCAGGGATGGGGGCTCCTGCCCGCAATGGGGCAGGGATGGGGGCTCCTGCCCGCAATGGGGCAGGGATGGGGGCTCCTGCCCGCAGTGGGGCAGGGATGGGGGCTCTCTCCCTATGGCTCCGGCTCCCCACGGCCCGGCCCCAAACCGGCCCCGCCGCCCGCGGCACAACCGGACGAGCCGGCAGCGGCACCACCCTTCCCTAATATGGTCATGGCCCCGCCCTCCACCTCCTTATATGGGCATGGCCCCGCCCCGCCCGCCGTTGCAGTCCCGGGTCCTAGCGCCCGCCCGCCCGCTCGTCCCCTATGGGATGGGGTTTTAGGGGGCAAAGCGAGCGCGTTCCGGAGCTCTGAGTGTGCCCCCCATGTCCCCATCGTGCCCCCCAAGTCCTTCCTATGGCTCCCATATCCCCACCGTGCCCCACATCTCGCATTCCGTGCTATGGGGGGGCTCTCCCACTACAACTCCCACCTGAATAAGGGGGGGGGGGACACACGGACCAGGGACCCCCCCCCCCCCACACCCCCTTCTGGGCCCCCCCTCTTGGCACCTTCACCCCTTGGGGCCTCCCTAAGGACCCCCCTGATTCCCCCCCCCCCCTTTAGGACCCTCCCATCGCCCCCTTTGGGACCTGAACCCCCTTAAAGCCCCCCCAGGGACCCTCTTGGGGGTCCCCCCCCCATCCTCATCCCCCTCCCCCCCCATCTCCCTTCTTCCTCCCGGGGTTTTCCCACCGGATTCCCGGTGGGACACAAAGGGGGGGACACGGGGGGGGGGTTGCGCAAACCTGGAACCGCCTGTTGGGAAATGCCCCCCCCCCCCCCCCCCCCCGTGCTTGGGGCTGGGACCCCCCCATTGACCCCCATAATGGGGGTTAAAGGGAGGCGCTGGTGGCTCTGCCCCCCCCCCCCAACCTCTTCCATTGGGGGTTCAAGGGGGGGGGGGGGGAAATGGGTCCTTCCAATGGGGGGTTCCCCCCCCCCACCCCCCCCCCATTGCCCGGGGCTGAGTCACGGGGTGGGGCAGGGCCCAAAATGGGGCAAAAACCGCAAAAATGCGGCTGCTTCCCCTTGCTTTGGGGGGGGGGGAAGGGGGGGGGGAAGGGTTCGCTATGGGGGGGGGCAGAAGCCACTATGGGGGGGGGGGACGGGGACAGGACCACTATGGGGGGGACAGGGGCCGCTATGGGGGGGGCCGGAGCCGCCATGTTTGGGGTTGGGGAGGGGGGGCACGATCGTGGCGTTGTTTTGGGGTGCAGCAGCCGCAGCCCCCCCCCCCCCCCCCATCCCGCCCCACCCCACGGAAGGCCGTGACTCAGGCCCCGGCCCTTCATAAGCTGCGAGCCGGCTCCAGCCCCACAGCGGCGGCTCCAGCCCCACAGCGCCCGCCCCATGGCTGCCTTCAGCCTCCTCCAACTCCTCCTCCTCGGCGCTACCGGTGAGTCCCGGCCCGAGCCGGTTCCCTTTGGGAATTCCGGGTCCCTTTCCCGGCTTCCCAAAGCCCCTTCCCGAACCCTGGAGTCTCCTCCCCGGGTCCCTTTCCTTGAGAACTGGATCCCAATTTGGGTGCCCAGATCCCGTTTGGGTGCCCCGGTCTCTATTTGGGTGCCCTGGTCCCTATTTGGGTGCCCCGGTCTCTATTTGGGTGCCCTGGTCCCCATTTGGGTGCCCCGGTCTCTATTTGGGTGCCCTGGTCCCCATTTGGGTGCCCCGGTCTCTATTTGGGTGCCTGGATCCCGTTTGGGTGCCCCGGTCTCTATTTGGGTGCCCCGGTCCCTATTTGGGTGCCTGGATCCCATTTGGGTCCCGGTCCCCGTTTGGGTCCCTCGGTCCCTATTTTGGTGCCCAGATCCCGTTTGGATGCCCTGGTCCCCATTTGGGTGCCCCGGTCCCTATTTAGGTGCCCGGATCCCGTTTGGGTGCCCCGGTCCCCGTTTGGGTGCCTGGATCCCAATTTGGGTGCCCTGGTCCCCGTTTGGGTGCCCCGGTCCCCGTTTGGGTGCCCCGGTCCCCATTTGGGTGCCCCGGTCCCCATTTGGGTGCCCCGGTCCCTATTTAGGTGCCCGGATCCCGTTTGGGTGCCCCGGTCCCTTTTTGGGTGCCCCGGTCTCTATTTGGGTGCCTGAATCCCGTTTGGGTGCCTGGATCCCGTTTGGATGCCCCAGTCCCCGTTTGGGTGCCCCGGTCCCCATTTGGGTGCCCCCGGTCCCTATTGGGGTGCCCGGATCCCATCCCAACCACTGGGTCCCCTTCCCCATCTCCCGGTTCCACTTCCCGAATTCCTTGGGCCCTGTTTGGGTCCCCTTCCTGGATGCCGGGCTCCCCACCCCGGATGTGTGGGTCACGCCCCTGGGTCCCTGCCCCACATCCGGGCCCCGTCCCCCGGCTCTCTTTGGTCTCCTCCCCATCACGGGGCCCCAAACCCCATGGGGATGGG
>NW_026635538.1:0-1731 GCF_028554395.1 Pezoporus wallicus | reverse complement strand
ATCACCCCAAAATGAGGCCTAAAACGCACACAGACCCCCCCCAAGACACCATCATCATCATCGCACCGAGACGTGGAAGATCTCTAGGCTGCACCAATAGGGAAAAAAAGGGGGGGGGTGTCTCACTTTAACCCCCCCAACACCCCTCTTTTTGGCCTAAAACCACCTGAAATCACCCCAAAACGAGGCTTAAACCCCCCAAGCACCATCATCATCATCATCATCTTCATCACCCCCGAGACGTGGAAGCCCAGGAGAGCACCAGGACCCAGCCCACCCCCCACACCCCCCCCCCCAGCCCCCCAACCTCCGGCTTTGGGACCACGACGCAGGAGCAAGGCCCAGCCCCCCCACACATCTCCCCCCCCCCCCAACCACCCCCCCGACCCCACAACGGGCGCATCCGGATTCACCTCCTCCTGGACCCACTTCCAGGGAGCCCCTGCGGATGCTGGATCCTGGAGCAGGATGTGGGGGGGATGGGGGGGGGGGGGGGGGGATGGGAATTGGGGGGGATGGGGGGGATAGGGGGTTTGGGGTGCAGGGGGTTGTGGGGAGCCCATTGGGTTCTATTGGGGTGTAAGGAGCCCATAGGTTTGTATTGGGGTGCACAGAGCCCATAGGGTTGTGTTGGGGTGCACAGAGCCCATATGGTTGTATTTAGGTGCTGGGAGCCTATAGGGTTGTATTAGGGTGTGAGGAGCCTATAGGGTTGTATTGGGGTGCTCTGAGCCCACAGGGTTGTATTGGGGTGCAGGGAGCCCATAGGGTTCTATTGGGGTGCAGGGAGCTTATAGGATTGAATTAGGGTGTTGGGAGCACATTGGGCTCTATTGGGGTCTAAGGAGCCCATTGGGTTGTATTGGGGTGCAGGGCGCCCATTGGGCTCTATTGGGGTGCAGGAAACCCATAGGGTTGTATTGGGGTGTAAGGAGCCCATTGGGTTGTGTTGGGGTGCAGGGAGCCCATTGGGTTCTATTGGGGTCTAAGGAGCCCATTGGGTTGTGTTGGGGTGCAAGGAGCCCATAGGGCTCTCTTGGGGTGTAGGAAGCCCATTGGGGTGCTGAGAGCCCATTGAGTTGTATTGGGGTGCAGGGAGTTCATAGGATTGTATTGGGGTGTAGGGAGCCCATTGGGCTCTATTGGGGTGCAGGGAGCCCATAGGGTTGTATTGGGGTGCAGAAAACCCATAGGGTTGTACTGGGGTGCAGGGAGCCCATAGGGTTGTATTGGGGTGCAGGGGGCTATAGAGACCCCATAGGGCTGTAATTGTGCCCATGGGACCATATTGGGATGCAGGGAGGTCCAAGGGACCCATTGGGTTATATTGGGGTGCAGGGAGCCCATTGGGCTCTATTGGGGTGTGGGGGGGTTATAAGCAGCCCATTGGCCTCTATTGGGCTGCAAGGACCTATAGGGCACCCATGGGGCTCTATTGGCACCCATAGGGCTCAACTGGGGCTCTTTGGCTCAATTTTGGGGGTACCAAGACCCGTTCAGGGGTGCAGATCCCCATTGGCCTCTTTGGGCCCATTTTTGGTCTTTCTGAGCCCAGTTTTGGGGTGCTGGGGCCCATTTTTGGCCTCTTTTGGCTCGTTTTTGGCCTTTCTGAGCCCATTTTTGGGGTGCCAGGTCTCATTTTGGGGTGCTGGGGCCCTCTTTTGGCCTTTCTGAGCCCATTTTTGGGGTGCCAGGTCTCATTTTGGGGTGCCAGAGCCCATTCTTGCCCTC
>NW_026635537.1:0-1718 GCF_028554395.1 Pezoporus wallicus | reverse complement strand
AAAGGAAAGAAAACACCCGGAAAAGGGGGATTTAAATGGAGAAAGGGGGGGGGGAAAGAGGGAAAATCAAGGGTTTAGAGTGGTAAAAAGGGAGGGGGGGGGAGGCCAAAGGCAACAGAAGGGGAAGGGGGAAAGGGGAAAGTGCCGGTAACATGGAAAGCAACCGGCTCAGATCCCCCTTCCCGGCCCCAAAAGAGCCATTGCAGCCCGGAAAAGCAGCTGGAGAGAAGGGAAAGAAGGGAAAAAAGGTGGGAAAAGGGCAGTCTGGGGGGGTTTGAGCTCCTCAATGGGGGCTCGGCAGGGGGAGGCGCTGGGTTAAGCCATACCTGGGGCCAAAAGGCTGGGAGCAGCTGCTGGCTTGGCTCTGAATGAGGGGCTCTGCCTCCGAATGGGGCTGGTTTGGCTCAAAAGGAGCCAGTTTTGGCCCAAAACAAGGTTTTTTTGGCCCAAAACAAGGGGTTTTTGGCCCAAAACAAGGGGTTTTTGGCCCAAAACAAGGGGTTTTGGCCCCGAAGGGCAGGCTGAGCCGCGCCGTGCCCTGGTGCCGAGGCCGGAGCCGGCAGCCAGGCGCTGAGTAAGCAGAGCTGGGATTTCCCCAGCCCTCAGCTGCGCTCCGGGGCCTCCCAGCCCCGACCCCATTGAACCCTTCAGCACCCCCAAACCCCCCCCCCAATCCAGGCTGGGGGTGACGTTTTCCCCCCTTCTTTGCTGCTTAAAGGTGAATTCCCCCAAATCCAGGCATTCCTGAAGGATTTGGGGGGGTTTAAGCTCCTTTTCCTCATCACAGCAGCTCCCCAGAGACCCCAAACGAGCAGATTCGAGGTAACCCCCCCACCTCCCGGTTTCATTCCATCACCTTTAAATTACCCATTAAATCCCCTTTTTAACTAATCCAGGCTCTTTTTGCATCCCAGGGGAAGCAGCTCCGGCCTCAGCATCCCAAACCCACCCATAACGGACCAAGGAAGTGAGTTTTGGTGACACACACACACCCCCCCCCCCTTTGATTTTTTTCCCATTTTCCCACCTTTTTGGCTTCACTTCTACCGGAGTGACACCAAAATAAACCACAGCGACCAATGGGAACAAACCCTCACCCTTTTCCCATGGGATCTGTCCCAACGCCTCGATCTTCCCCCAAATCTACCTTTTCCCCCTTTCCCAATGGGATTTTAACCCCAATCCCAATGGGAATTACCCGGGAAAAGCATCTCCCTTCTCCCCGCAGGGGATTACCTGCTTGTGCCGTCGCTCCAGGGGGAGGGGGGTCGCTGGGGTTCCCCCCTCCCCCTCCTTTTCCAGAGTCCCCTGAGAATCCCTTGGGAATGAGGTGGGGGGCTCAAGGCGCTGCTTCCCTCCCGCCGGAGCTTCCACACGGTGCTGGGGGGGGGAGAGGGGGTCAGGCCATGGCGGGGGCTGTGTCCGTCGGTCCGGCCGCTGCCTCCGGGCTCAGCATCCTCCAACCCCCAGGCATGGTCCTTGGGGGGGGGGGGGGGGGGGGGGGGGGGGGCCTCCAATGAGCTCTTCAATGGGGAGGAAAAGGTTAAAATGCCCCAATTCCCCCTTTAATGAGCACAAAGCTCCCCCCCTCCCCCCACCTCCTCATGGATCCCCCTGCCCCGAATCCCGCAGGAAGAGGAATGGGGAGGGAGCCTCCTCCTTGCCCCTATAGGGCACAGGGACTCCCCCCAGCCCCTCCCGCAGCCCCATAGAGGACA
>NW_026635536.1:0-17240 GCF_028554395.1 Pezoporus wallicus | reverse complement strand
TTAAATTGGTCTGGACAGGGTTAAACTGTGCTAGAGTGAACTGAAGTGGGCTGGGCAGGATGAAAGTGAGCTAGACTGGGATAAACTGGGCTGGGCTCGATCAAACTGAGCTGGACTGTGTTTAAACTGAGCTGGACTGTGTTAAACTGGGCTGGACTGGGTTAAACTTTGCTAGAGCGAACTGAAGTGGGCTGGGCTGGATCAAAGTGAGCTGGACTGGGTTAAACTGTGCTGGAGTAAACTGAACTGGGCTGGGGAGGATCAAACTGAGCTGGGCTGTATCAAAGTGGGTTGGCCTGGGTTAAACTGGGCTGCACTGGGTTAAACTGGGCTGGAGTGTATTAAATGTGGCTGGACTGGGTTAAACTGGGCTGGACTGGGTTACACTGGGCTGGGATGGATTGAACTGATCTGGAGTGGATTAAACTAGGCTGGACAGGGTTAAACTGTGCTAGAGTGAACTGAACTGGGCTGGGCTGGATGAAACGGGGCTGGGCTGGGTTAAACTGGGGTGGATTGCATTATACTGAGCTGGTGTGTATTAAATATGGCTGGACTGGGTTAAAGTGGGCTGGGCTGGATCCAACTGGGTTGGACTTGGTTAAAGTGGGCTGGGCTGGATTGAACTGAGCTGGACTGGATTAAACTGGGTTGAGCTGGATTGAATTGAGCTGGACTGGATCAAACTGAGCTGGCCTGGATTAAACACAGCTGGACTGGGTTAAACATGACTGGGCTGGGTTAAACTCTGCTGCTGTGAACTAAAGTGGGCTGGACTGTGTTAAACTGCGCTGGGTTTGATTAAATTTAGCTGGACTGGATTAAACTGGGCTGGACTGGGTTAAACTGAGCTGGACTGGGTTAAACTGGGCTTGGCTGGATTAAACTGGGCTGGAGTGTGTCAAACTGAGTTGGGCTGGTTTAAACTGAGCTGGACTGGGTGAAGCTGGGCTGGACTGGATTAAACTGAGATGGAGTGTATTAAACTGGGCTGGCCTGGACTAAAGTGGGCTGGCCTGGATTAAACTGAACTGGACTGGGTTAAACTTGGCTGCGCTGGGTTAAATTGAGCTGGACTGGGTGAAACTGGGCTGGGCTGGATTGAACTGAGGTGGACTGGGTTAAAGTGGGCTTGACTGGGTTAAACAGTGCTAGAGTGAACTGAAGTGGGCTGGGCAGGATGAAAGTGAGCTGGACTGGGTTAAACTGGGCTGGGTTGTATCAAACTGGGTTGGCCTGGGTTAAACTGGGCTGGACTGGGGTAAAACTTGGCTGTACTGGGGTAAAACTGGGCTGGAGTGGGTTAAAGTGGGGTGGGCTTTATCAAATTGGGCTGGAGTGGGTTAAACTGGGCTGGAGTGGATTATGCTGAGCTGGAGTATATTAAATATGGCTGGACTGGGTTAAACTGGGCTGGGCTGGATCAAACTGGGCTGGACTGGGTTAGACTTGGCTGGACTGGGTTAACCTGGGCTGGGATTGATTGGACTGATCTGGAGTGGATTAAACTGTGCTAGAGTGAACTGAAGTGGGCTGGGCTGGATTAAATTGAGCTGGACTGAGTTAAACTGGTCTGGCCTGGGTTAAACTGGGGTGGACTGGAGTAGATTGAGCTGGTGTGTATTAAATAAAGCTGGACTGTGTTAAACTGGGCTGGGCTGTGTTAAACTGGGCTGGCCTGGGTTAAACTGGGCTGGACTGGGTTAAACTGGGCTGGGCTGGGCTGTATAAAACTGGGCTGGACTGGGTTAAACTGGGCTGGACTGGGTTAAACTGGGCTGGGCTGTATCAAACTGGGCTGGGCTGTATCAAACTGGGCTGGCCTGGGTTAAACTGGGCTGGGATGGATTGAACTGAGCTGGACTGAATTAAATTGGTCTGGACAGGGTTAAACTGTGCTAGAGTGAACTGAAGTGGGCTGGGCAGGATGAAAGTGAGCTGGACTGGGATAAACTGGGCTGGGCTGGATCAAACTGAGCTGGACTGTGTTTAAACTGAGCTGGACTGTGTTAAACTGGGCTGGACTGGCTTAAAATGTGCTAGAGTGAACTGAAGTGGGCTGGTCTGGATCAAAGTGAGCTGGACTGGGTTAAACTGTGGTGGAGTAAACTGAACTGGGCTGGGGAGGATCACACTGAGTGGGCTGTATCAAAGTGGGCTGGCCTGGGTTAAACTGGGCTGCACTGGGTCAAACTGGGCTGGAGTGTATTAAATGTGGTTGGACTGGGTTAAACTGTGCTGGGGTGTATCAGACTGGGCTGGACTGGGTTAAACTCGGCTAGAATGGGTTGAACTGGGCTGGGGTGTATCAGACTGGGCTGGACTGGGTTAAACTGATGGACTTAACTGATCTGGAGTGGATTAAACTGGGGTGGACATCGTTTAACTGTGCTAGAGTGAACTGAACTGGGCTGGGCTGTATCAAACTGAGCTGGAGTGGGTTAAACTGGGCTGGGCTGTGTTAAAGTGTGGTGGACTGGATTATACTGAGCTGGTGTGTATTAAGTATGGTTGGACTGGGTTAAAGTGGGCTGGGCTGTATCAGACATGGTTGGACTGGGTTAAAGTGGGCTGGGCTGAATTGAAGTGAGATGGACCAGATTAAACTGGTCTGGACTAAGTTAAACTAGGCTGGACTGGATTATACTGAGCTGGAGTGTATTAAAAATGGCTGGACTGAGTTAAACTGGGTTGGGCTGTATCAAACTGGGCTGGCCTGGGTTAAACTGGGCTGGAGTGTATTAAATATGGCTGGACTGGGTTAAACTGGGCTGGGCTGGATCAAACTGGGCTGGGCTGTGTTAAACTGTGTTGAGCTGTATCAAACTGGGCTGGACTGGGTTAAACTGGGCTGGAGTGTATTAAATGTGGCTGGACTGGATTAAACTAGGCTGGAGAGGGTTAAACTGGGCTGGGATGGATTAAACTGGGCTGGACTGGGTTAAACTGTGCTGGTTTGGATATAACTGTGCTGGTGTGGATTAAACTGGGCTGGACTGGGTTAAACTGGGCTGGACTGGGTTAAACTGAGCTGGACTGTGTTTAAACTTAGCTGTAGTGGGTTAAAGTGGGCTGGACTGGGTTAAACTGTGCTAGAGTGAGCTGAACTGGGCTGGGCTGGATGAAACGGGGCTGGGCTGGGTTAAACTGGGGTGGATTGCACTATACTGAACTGGTGTGTATTAAATATGGCCGGACTGGTTTAAACTGGGCTGGGCTGGGTTAAACTGGAGTGGAAACTGTGGCTGGGCTGGATTAAACTGGGCTGAGCTGGAGTGGGTTAAATATGGCTGGACTGGGTTAAAGTGGGGGTGGCTGGGGTGTATCAAACTGGGCTGGCCTGGGTTAAACTGGGCTGGGGTTAAACTGGGCTGGGCTGGATTGAACTGAGCTGGACTGAATTAAATTGGTCTGGACAGGGTTAAACTGTGCTGGAGTAAACTGAACTGGGCTTGGCTGGATGAAACTGAGCTGGACTGGGTTAAACTGGGCTGGCTGGATGAAACTGAGCTGGATTGGATTAAACCGGGCTGGACTGGGTTATAGTGGGCTGGACTGGGTTAAAGTGGGCTGGACTGGGTTAAACTGTGCTAGAGTGAACTGAAGTGGGCTGTGCTGGTTTAAAGTGAGCTGGACTGGGTTCAAGTGGACCGGGCTGGATGAAACTGAGCTGGACTGTGTTTAAACTTAGCTGTAGTGGGTTAAAGTGGGCTGGACTGGGTTAAACTGTGCTAGAGTGAGCTGAACTGGGCTGGGCTGGATGAAACTGAGCTGGACTGGGTTAAACTGGGCTGGGCTGGGTTAAACTGGGCTGGACTGGGTTAAACTGGGCTGGGCTGGATTATACTGAGCTGGAGTGTATTAAATATGGCTGGACTGGGTTAAACTGGGCTGGGCTGTAACAAACTGGGCTGGACTGGGTTAAACATGGCTGGACTGGGTTAAACTGGGCTGGGCTGGGTAAACTGGGCTGGACTGGGCTGGCCTGGGTTAAACTGGGCTGGGAAACTGGATTGGGATGGAAACTGAGCTGGACTGAATTAAATTGGTCTGGACAGGGTTAAACTGTGCTAGAGTGAACTGAAGTGGGCTGGGCAGGATGAAAGTGAGCTAGACTGGGATAAACTGGGCTGGGCTGGATCAAACTGAGCTGGAGTGTGTTTAAACTGAGCTGGACTGTGTTAAACTGGGCTGGACTGGCTTAAACTGTGCTAGAGTGAACTGAAGTGGGCTGGGCTGGATCAAAGTGAGCTGGACTGGGTTAAACTGTGCTGGAGTAAACTGAACTGGGCTGGGGAGGATCAAACTGAGCTGGGCTGTATCAAAGTGGGTTGGCCTGGGTTAAACTGGGCTGCACTGGGTTAAACTGGGCTGGAGTGTATTAAATGTGGCTGGAGTGGGTTAAACTGGGCTGGAGTGGGTTAAACTGGGCTGGGATGGATTGAACTGATCTGGAGTGGATTAAACTAGGCTGGACAGGGTTAAACTGTGCTAGAGTGAGCTGAACTGGGCTGGGCTGGATGAAACGGGGCTGGGCTGGGTTAAACTGGGGTGGATTGCATTATACTGAGCTGGTGTGTATTAAATATGGCTGGACTGGGTTAAAGTGGGCTGGGCTGGATTGAACTGAGCTGGACTGGATTAAACTGGGTTGAGCTGGATTGAATTGAGCTGGACTGGATCAAACTGAGCTGGCCTGGATTAAACACAGCTGGACTGGGTTAAACATGACTGGGCTGGGTTAAAACTCTGCTGCTGTGAACTAAAGTGGGCTGGACTGTGTTAAACTGCGCTGGGTTTGATTAAATTTAGCTGGACTGGATTAAAGTGGGCTGGACTGGGTTAAACTGAGCTGGACTGGGTTAAACTGGGCTTGGCTGGATTAAAGTGGGCTGGACTGTGTCAAACTGAGTTGGGCTGGATTAAACTGAGCTGGACTGGGTGAAGCTGGGCTGGACTGGATTAAACTGAGATGGAGTGTATTAAACTGGGCTGGCCTGGACTAAAGTGGGCTGGCCTGGATTAAACTGAACTGGACTGGGTTAAACTGTGTTAAACTGGGCTGGACTGGGTTAAACTGGCTGGACTCTGGGCTGGGTGGGGGTTAAACTGGGCTGGACTGGGTTAAACTGGGCTGGGGGCTGGGCTGGAAAACTGAGGGCTGGACTGGGTTAAACTGGGCTGGACTGGGTTAAACAGGCTGGAGTGGTTAAACTGTGCTGGAGTGAACTGAAAGTGGGCTGGGCAGGATGAAAGTGAGCTGTACTGGGATAAACTGGGCTGGTTTTTATCAAACTGGGCTGGCCTGGGTTAAACTGGGCTGGGTTAAACTGGGGTAAAACTGGGCTGGGGCTGGACTGTAAAACTGGGCTGGGCTGGGTTAAACTGGGCTGGAGCTGGGTTAAACTGGGCTGGGCTGGGTTAAACTGGGCTGGACAGGGTTAAACTGTGCTAGAGTGAACTGAGCTGAGCTGGACTGGATTAAACTGGGCTGGACTGGGTTAAACTGAGCTGGACTGGAATTAAATATGGCTGGACTGGGTTAAAGTGGTCTGGGTTAAATATGGCTGGACTGGGCTGGGCTGGATGGAAACTGGGCTGGCTGGGTTAAACTGGGCTGGGCTTTAAACTGGGCTGGGCTGTGATCAAACTGGGCTGGCTGGGCTGGGTGTAAACTGGGCTGGACTGGGTTAAACTGGCTGGACTGTGGAGTGGGTTAAACTGTGCTAGAGTGAACTGAAGTGGGCTGGGCTGGATCAAACTGAGCTGGACTGGGTTAAACTGTGCTGGAGTAAACTGAACTGGGCTGGGGAGGATCAAACTGAGCTGGGCTGTGCCAAAGTGGGTTGGCCTGGGTTAAACTGGGCTGGACTGGGTTAAACTGGGCTGGACTGGGTTAAACTGGGCTGGACTGGGTTAAACTGGGCTGGGATGGATTAAACTGGGCTGGGAAGTGATCTGGAGTGGATTAAACTAGGCTGGGCAGGGTTAAACTGTGTTAGAGTGAACTGAACTGGGCTGGGCTGGATGAAACAGGGCTGGGCTGGGTTAAACTGGGGTGGATTGCATTCTACTGAGCTGGTGTGTATTAAATATGGCTGGACTGGGTTAAAGTGGGCTGGGCTGGATCCAACTGGGTTGGACTTGGTTAAAGTGGGCTGGGCTGGATTGAACTGAGCTGGACTGGATTAAACTGGGTTGAGCTGGATTGAATTGAGCTGGACTGGATCAAACTGAGCTGGCCTGGATTAAACACAGCTGGACTGGGTTAAACATGACTGGGCTGGTTTAAACTCTGCTGCTGTGAACTAAAGTGGGCTGGACTGTGTTAAACTGCGCTGGGTTTGATTAAATTTAGCTGGAGTGGATTAAACTGGGCTGGACTGGGTTAAACTGAGCTGGACTGGGTTAAACTGGGCTTGTCTGGATTAAACTGGGCTGGAGTGTGTCAAACTGAGTTGGGCTGGATTAAACTGAGCTGGACTGGGTGAAGCTGGGCTGGACTGGATTAAACTGAGATGGAGTGTATTAAACTGGGCTGGCCTGGACTAAAGTGGCCTGGATTAAACTGAACTGGACTGGGTTAAACTTGGCTGCGCTGGGTTAAATTGAGCTGGACTGGGCTGGACTGGGTTAAACTGGGCTGGACTGGATTGAACCGAAGTGGGCTGGGCTGGATTGAACTGAGGTGGACTGGGTTAAAGTGGGTTTGACTGAGTTTAACAGTGCTAGAGTGAAATGAAGTGGGCTGGGCAGGATGAAAGTGAGCTGGCCTGGGTTAAACTGGGCTGGGTTGTATCAAACTGTGCTGGCCTGGGTTAAACTGGGCTTGCCTAGGGTAAAACTGGGCTGTACTGGGGTAAAAGTGTGCTGTACTGGGTTAAAGTGGGGTGGGCTTTATCAAATTGGGCTGGACTGGGTTAAACTGGGCTGGAGTGGATTATACTGAGCTGGAGTATATTAAATATGGCTGGACTGGGTTAAACTGGGCTGGGCTGTTTCAAACTGGGCTGGCCCGGATTAAACTGGGCTGGGCTGTATCAAACTGGGCTGGACTGGGTTAAACTGGGGTGGGATGGATTGAACCAATCTGGAGTGGATTAAACTGAGCTGGACTGGGTTAAACTGGGCTGGGCTGTTTCGAACTGGGCTGGGCTGGTTTAAACTGGGTTGGACTGGGTTAAACTTGGCTGGGCTGGATTATACTGAGGTGGAGTGTATTAAATATGGCTGGAGGGGGTTAAACTGGGCTGGGCTGTAACAAACTGGGCTGGACTGGGTTAAATATGGCTGGACTGGGTTAAACTGGGCTGGGCTGGATCAGACTGGGCTGGACTGGGTTAAACTGGGCTGGGCTGTATCAAAGTAGGCTGGCCCGGGTTAAACTGGGCTGGGCTGTATTAAACTGGGCTGGCTGGGTTAAACTGGGGCTGGCTGGGTTCAAACTGGGCTGGCCTGCTGTTAAACTGGGCTGGCCTGGGTTAACTGGGCTGGGCTGGATCAAACTGAGCTGGACTGGGTTAAACTGTGCTAGTGTGAACTGAACTGGGCTGGGCTGGATTAAAGTGAGCTGGACTGGGTTCAAGTGGACCGAGCTGGATCAAATTGAGCTGGACTGTGTTTAAACTTAGCTGTAGTGGGTTAAAGTGGGCTGGAGTGGGTTAAACTGTGCTAGAGTGAACTGAACTGGGCTGGGCTCGATCAAACTTAGCTGGACTGTGTTTAAACTGAGCTGGACTGTGTTAAACTGGGCTGGACTGGCTTAAACTGTGCTAGAGTGAACTGAAGTGGGCTGGGCTGGATGAAAGAGGGCTGGGCTGGGTTAAACTGGGGTGGATTGCATTATCCTGAGCTGATGTTTATTAAATATGGCTGGACTGGGTTAAAGTGGGCTGGGCTGGATCCAACTGGGTTGGACTTGGTTAAAGTGGGCTGGGCTGGATTGAACTGAGCTGGACTGGATTAAACTGGGTTGAGCTGGATTGAACTGAGCTGGACTGGATTAAACTGGGTTGAGCTGGATTGAATTGAGCTGGACTGGATCAAACTGGGTTGAGCTGGATTGAATTGAGCTGGACTGGATCAAACTGAGCTGGCCTGGATTAAACACAGCTGGACTGGGTTAAACATGACTGGGCTGGGTTAAACTCTGCTGCTGTGAACTAAAGTGGGCTGGACTGTGTTAAACTGTGCTGGGTTTGATTAAATTTAGCTGTAGTGGATTAAACTGGGCTGGACTGGGTTAAATTGAGCTGGACTGGGTTAAACTGGGCTTGTCTGGATTAAACTGGGCTGGAGTGTGTCAAACTGAGTTGGGCTGGTTTAAACTGAGCTGGACTGGGTGAAGCTGGGCTGGACTGGATTAAAGTGAGATGGAGTGTATTAAACCGGGCTGGCCTGGACTAAAGTGGGCTGGCCTGGATTAAACTGAACTGGACTGGGTTAAACTTGGCTGCGCTGGGTTAAATTGAGCTGGACTGGGCTGGACTGGGTTAAACTGGGCTGGGCTGGATTGAACCGAAGTGGGCTGGGCTGGATTGAACTGAGGTGGACTGGGTTAAAGTGGGTTTGACTGAGTTAAACAGTGCTAGAGTGAAATGAAGTGGGCTGGGCAGGATGAAAGTGAGCTGGCCTGGGTTAAACTGGGCTGGGTTGTATCAAACTGTGCTGGCCTGGGTTAAACTGGGCTTGCCTAGGATAAAACTGGGCTGTACTGGGGTAAAAGTGTGCTGTACTGGGTTAAAGTGGGGTGGGCTTTATCAAATTGGGCTGGACTGGGTTAAACTGGGCTGGAGTGGATTATACTGAGCTGGAGTATATTAAATATGGCTGGACTGGGTTAAACTGGGCTGGCCTGGGTTAAAGTGGGCTGGGCTGTATCAAACTGGGCTGGCCTGGGTTAAACTGGGCTGGGCTGTATCAAACTGGGCTGGCCTGGGTTAAACTGGGCTGGGCTGGGTTAAACTGTGCTAGAGTGAACTGAAGTGGGCTGGGCTGGATCAAACTGAGCTGGACTGGGTTAAACTGTGCTGGAGTAAACTGAACTGGGTTGGGGAGGATCAAACTGAGCTGGGCTGTGCCAAAGTGGGTTGGCCTGGGTTAAACTGGGCTGGACTGGGTTAAACTGGGCTGGACTGGGTTAAACTGGGCTGGACTGGGTTACACTGGGCTGGGATGGATTGAACTGATCTGGAGTGGATTAAACTAGGCTGGACAGGGTTAAACTGTGCTAGAGTGAACTGAACTGGGCTGGGCTGGATGAAACAGGGCTGGGCTGGGTTAAACTGGGGTGGATTGCATTCTACTGAGCTGGTGTGTATTAAATATGGCTGGACTGGGTTAAAGTGGGCTGGGCTGGATCCAACTGGGTTGGACTTGGTTAAAGTGGGCTGGGCTGGATTGAACTGAGCTGGACTGGATTAAACTGGGTTGAGCTGGATTGAATTGAGCTGGACTGGATCAAAATGAGCTGGATTGAATTGAGCTGGACTGGATCAAACTGAGCTGGCCTGGATTAAACACAGCTGGACTGGGTTAAACATGACTGGGCTGGGTTAAACTCTGCTGCTGTGAACTAAAGTGGGCTGGACTGTGTTAAACTGCGCTGGGTTTGATTAAATTTAGCTGGAGTGGATTAAACTGGGCTGGACTGGGTTAAACTGAGCTGGACTGGGTTAAACTGGGCTTGTCTGGATTAAACTGGGCTGGAGTGTGTCAAACTGAGTTGGGCTGGATTAAACTGAGCTGGACTGGGTGAAGCTGGGCTGGACTGGATTAAACTGAGATGGAGTGTATTAAACTGGGCTGGCCTGGACTAAAGTGGGCTGGCCTGGATTAAACTGAACTGGACTGGGTTAAACTTGGCTGCGCTGGGTTAAATTGATTGGACTGGGCTGGACTGGGTTAAACTGGGCTGGGCTGGATTGAACCGAAGTGGGCTGGGCTGGATTGAACTGAGGTGGACTGGGTTAAAGTGGGTTTGACTGAGTTAAACAGTGCTAGAGTGAAATGAAGTGGGCTGGGCAGGATGAAAGTGAGCTGGCCTGGGTTAAACTGGGCTGGGTTGTATCAAACTGTGCTGGCCTGGGTTAAACTGGGCTTGCCTAGGGTAAAACTGGGCTGTACTGGGGTAAAAGTGTGCTGTACTGGGTTAAAGTGGGGTGGGCTTTATCAAATTGGGCTGGACTGGGTTAAACTGGGCTGGACTGGGTTAAACTGGGCTGGAGTGGATTATACTGAGCTGGAGTATATTAAATATGGCTGGACTGGGTTAAACTGGGCTGGGCTGTTTCAAACTGGGCTGGCCCGGAAACTTAAACTGGGCTGGGCTGTATCAAACTGGGCTGGCCTGGGTTAAACATGGCTGGACTGGGTTAAACTGGGGTGGGCTGTATCAAACTGGGCTGGACAGGGTTAAACTGGGCTGGAGTGGATTATACTGAGCTGGAGTGTATTAAATATGGTTGGACTGGGTTAAATTGTGCTGGGCTGTAACAAACTGGGCTGGGCTGGTTTAAACTGGGGTGGATTGCATTCTACTGAGCTGGTGTGTATTAAAAATGGCTGGACTGGGTTAAACTGGGCTGGGCTGTATCAAACTGGGCTGGACTGGGTTAAATATGGCTGGACTGGGTTAAACTGGGCTGGGCTGGGTTAAACTGGGCTGGGTTAAACTGGGCTGGGATGGAAACTGAGCTGGCTGGACTGGGTTAAACTGAACTGAAGTGCTGGGCTGGATTAAACTGTGAACTGTTAAACTGGGCTGGGCTGGAAACTGGGCTGGAAACTGGGTTAAACTGGGCTGGACTGTGGGCTGGGCTGGGTTAAACTGGGCTGGACTGGGTGGATTAAACTGGGCTGGACTGGGTTAAACTGTGCTGGAGTGAACTGAAGTGGGCTGGGCTGGATTAAACTGAGCTGGACTGGGTTAAACTGTGGACTGGAGTAAACTGGGCTGGGGGATCAAACTGGACTGGGCTGTATCAAAGTGGGCTGGACTGGGTTAAACTTGGCTGGACTGGGTTGCACTGGGTTAAACTTGGCTGGACTGGGTTAAACTTGGCTGGACTGGGTTAAACTGGGCTGGACTGGGTTAAACTTGGCTGGACTGGGTTAAACTTGGCTGGACTGGGTTAAACTGTGCTAGAGTGAACTGAACTGGGCTGGGCTGGATGAAACTGGGCTGGGCTGGGTTAAACTGGGGTGGATTGCATTATACTGAGCTGGTGTGTATTAAATATGGCTGGACTGGGTTAAAGTGGGCTGGGCTGGATCCAACTGGGTTGGACTTGGTTGAAGTGGGCTGGGCTGGATTGAACTGAGGTGGACTGGATTAAACTGGGTTGAGCTGGATTGAATTGAGCTGGACTGGATCAAACTGAGCTGGCCTGGATTAAACACAGCTGGACTGGGTTAAACATGACTGGGCTGGGTTAAACTCTGCTGCTGTGAACAAAACTGGGCTGGACTGTGTTAAACTGCGCTGGGTTTGATTAAATTTAGCTGGAGTGCATTAAACTGGGCTGGACTGGGTTAAACTGACCTGGACTGGGTTAAACTGGGCTTGTCTGGATTAAACTGGGCTGGAGTGTGTCAAACTGAGTTGGGCTGGATTAAACTGAGCTGGACTGGGTGAAGCTGGTCTGGACTGGATTAAACTGAGATGGAGTGTATTAAACTGGGCTGGCCTGGACTAAAGTGGGCTGGCCTGGATTAAACTGAACTGGACTGGGTTAAACTTGGCTGCGCTGGGTTAAATTGAGCTGGACTGGGTTAAACTGGGCTGGACTGGGTTAAACTGGGCTGGGCTGTATCAAACTGGGCTGGCCTGGGTTAAACTGGGCTGGGCTGGATTGAACTGAGGTGGACTGGGTTAAAATGGGCTTGACTGGGTTAAACAGTGCTAGAGTGAACTGAAGTGGGCTGGGCAGGATGAAAGTGGACTGGGCAGGATGAAAGTGAGCTGGACTAGGTTAAACTGGGCTGGGTTGTATCAAACTGGGCTGGCCTTGGTTAAACTGGGCTGTACTGGGGTAAAACTGGGCTGTACTGGGTTAAACTGGGCTGGATTGGGTTAAAGTGGGGTGGGCTTTATCAAATTGGGCTGGACTGGGTTAAACTGGGCTGGAGTGGATTATACTGAGCTGGAGTGTATTAAATATGGCTGGACTGGGTTAAACTGGGCTGGGCTGGATTAAACTGGGCTGGACTGGGTTAAACTGGGCTGGGCTGTATCAAACTGGGCTGGACTGGGTTAAACTGGGCTGGGCTGGGATTGAATTAAACTGGGCTGGACTGGATTAAACTGGCTGGAGTGAACTGAACTGAGTTGGGCTGGATTAAACTGAGCTGGACTGGGTTAAAGTGGGCTGGGCTGGATCCAACTGGGCTGGACTGGGTTAAACTGTGCTGGGCTGGATCAAACTGGGCTGGACAGGGTTAAACTGGGCTGGGGGCTGGGTTAAACTGGGCTGGAGTGGATTAAACTGGCTAGGGTATTAAATATGGCTGGACTGGGATAAACTGGGCTGGGCTGTAACAAACTGGGCTGGACTGGGTTAAACTTGGCTGGACTGGGTTAAACTGGGCTGTGCTGTATCACACTGGGCTGTCCTGGGTTAAACTGGGCTGGGCTGAAATAGTAGGTGGACTGGGGTAAACTGGGCTGCGCTGGGTTCAACTGGGCTGAGCTGGGTTACTGGGCTGGACTGGGTTAAACTGGGCTGGACTGGATTAAACTGAGCTGGAGGGTTAAACTGGGCTGGACTGGGTTAAACTGGCTGGAGTGGGTAAAACTGGGCTGGGCTGGGTTAAACTGGGCTGGACTGGATAAACTGGGCTGGACTGGGTTAAACTTGGCTGCGCTGGGTTAAATTGAGCTGGACTGGGCTGGACTGGGTTAAACTGGGCTGGGCTGGATTGAACTGAGGTGGACTGGGTTAAACTGGGCTGGACTGGGTTAAACTGGGGGCTAGACTGGGTTAAACTGACTGGGTTAAACTGGGCTGGAGTGGATTAAACTGAGCTGGAGTATATTAAATATGGGCTGGACAGGGTTAAACTGGGCTGGGCTGTATCAGACTGGGCTGGACTGGGTTAAAAACTGGGCTGGACTGGTTAAACTGGTCTGCACTGGGATAAACTGAGCTGGTGTGTATTAAATATGGCTGGACTGGGTTAAACTGGGCTGGGCTGGGTTAAACTGGACTGGAGTGGATTATACTGAGCTGGAGTGTATTAAATATGGCTGGACTGGGTTAAACTGGGCTGGGCTTAAACTGGGCTGGGCTGTATAAAACTGTGCTGGCCTGGATTATACTGTGCTGTTCTGGCTGTATTAAACTGGGCTGGACTGGTTTAAACTGGGCTGGACTGGGTTAAACTTGGCTGGAGTGGGTTTAACTGGGCTGTGCTGTATCAAACTGGGCTGGCCTGGGTTAAACTGGGCTGGGCTGTATCAAACTGAGCTGGGGTGGGTTAAACTGGGGTAGACTAGGTTAAACTGGGGTGGGCTGTATCAAACTGGGCTGGACAGGGTTAAACTGGGCTGGAGTGGATTATACTGAGCTGGAGTGTATTAAATATGGTTGGACTGGGTTAAACTGGGCTGGGGTGTATCAGACTGGGCAGGACTGGGTTAAACTGGGCTGGACTGGGTTAAACTGGGCTGGGATGGACTTAACTGATCTGGAGTGGATTAAACTGGGGTGGACATCGTTTAACTGTGCTAGAGTGAACTGAAGTGGTCTGGGCTGTATCAAACTGAGCTGGACTGGGTTAAACTGGGCTGGGCTGTGTTAAAGTGTGGTGGACTGGATTATACTGAGCTGGTGTGTATTAAGTATGGTTGGACTGGGTTAAACTGGGCTGGGCTGTATCAGACTTGGTTGGACTGGGTTAAAGTGGGCTGGGCTGGATTGAAGTGAGATGGACCGGATTAAACTGGTCTGGACTAAGTTAAACTAGGCTGGACTGGGTTATACTGAGCTGGAGTGTATTAAAAATGGCTGGACTGAGTTAAACTGGGTTGGGCTGTATGAAACTGGGCTGGCCTGGGTTAAACTGGGCTGGCCTGGGTTAAAGTGGGGTGGAGTGTATTAAATATGGCTGTACTGGGTTAAACTGGGCTGGGCTGTATCAAACTGGGCTGGCCTGAGTTAAACTGTGTTGAGCTGTATCAAACTGGGCTGTCTTGGGTTAAACTGGGCTGGCCTGGGTTAAACTGGGGTGGGCTGGATCAAACTGGGCTGGACAGGGTTAAACTGTGCTGGAGTAAACTGAACTGGGCTGGGCTGGATTAAAGTGAGCTGGACTGGGTTCAAGTGGACCGGGCTGGATGAAACTGAGCTGGACTGTGTTTAAACTTAGCTGTAGTGGGTTAAAGTGGGCTGGACTGGGTTAAACTGTGCTAGAGTGAGCTGAAGTGGGCTGGGCTGGATGAAACTGAGCTGGACTGGGTTAAAGTGGGCTGGGCTGGGTTAAACTGGGTTGGACTGGGTTAAACTGGGGTGGACTGGAGTAGATTGAGCTGGTGTGTATTAAATAAAGCTGGACTGGGTTAAACTGGGCTGGACAGGGTTAAACTGGTCTGCACTGGGTTAAACTGGGCTGGAGTGTATTAAATGTGGCTGGAGTGGGTTAAACTGGGCTGGGATGGATTGAACTGATGTGGAGTGGATTAAACTAGGCTGGACAGGGTTAAACTGTGCTAGAGTGAGCTGAACTGGGCTGGGCTGGATGAAACGGGGCTGGGCTGGGTTAAACTGGGGTGGATTGCATTATACTGAGCTGGTGTGTATTAAATATGGCTGGACTGGGTTAAACTGGGCTGGGCTGGGTTAAACTGGACTGGAGTGGATTATACTGAGCTGGAGTGTATTAAATATGGCTGGACTGGCTTAAAGTGGGCTGGGCTGTAACAAACTGGGCTGAACTGGGTTAAACTGGCCTGGACTGGGTTAAACTGGGCTGTGCTGTATCACACTGGGCTGGCGTGGGTTAAACTGGGGTGGGCTGTATCAAACTGAGCTGGGCTGGGTTAAACTGGGCTAGACTGGATTAAACTGTGGTGGGCTGTATCAAACTGAGCTGGGCTGGGTTAAACTGGGCTAGACTGGGTTAAACTGGGCTGGGCTGTATCAAACTGAGCTGAAGTGGGTTAAACTGGGCTGGGCTTTGTTAAAGTGTGGTGGACTGGATTATACTGAGCTGGTGTGTATTAAGTATGGTTGAACTGGGTTAAACTGGGCTGGGCTGTATCAGACTTGGTTGGACTGGGTTAAAGTGGGCTGGGCTGGATTGAAGTGAGATGGACCGGATTAAACTGGTCTGGACTAAGTTAAACTAGGCTGGACTGGGTTATACTGAGCTGGAGTGTATTAAAAATGGCTGGACTGAGTTAAACTGGGTTGGGCTGTATCAAACTGGGCTGGCCTGGGTTAAACTGGGCTGGAGTGTATTAAATATGGCTGGACTGGGTTAAACTGGGCTGGGCTGTATCAAACTGGGCTGGCCTGGGTTAAACTGGGCTGGGCTGTATCAAACTGGGCTGGCCTGGGTTAAACTGGGCTGGGCTGGATCAAACTGGGCTGGACAGGGTTAAACTGTGCTGGAGTGAACTGAACTGGGCTGGGCTGGATTAAAGTGAGCTGGACTGGGTTCAAGTGGACCGGGCTGGATGAAACTGAGCTGGACTGTGTTTAAACTTAGCTGTAGTGGGTTAAAGTGGGCTGGACTGGGTTAAACTGTGCTAGAGTGAGCTGAACTGGGCTGGGCTGGATGAAACTGAGCTGGACTGGGTTAAAGTGGGCTGGGCTGGGTTAAACTGGGCTGGAGTGGATTATACTGAGCTGGAGTATATTAAAAATGGCTGGACTGGGTTAAACTGGGCTGGGGTTAAACTGGGCTGGGCTGTAACAAACTGAGCTGGACAGGGTTAAACTGGGCTGCGCTGGGTTAAACTGGGCTGGAGTGTATTAAATGTGGCTGGCCTGGGTTAAACTGGGCTGGGATGGATTGAACTGATCTGGAGTGGATTAAACTAGGCTGGACAGGGTTAAACTGTGCTAGAGTGAGCTGAACTGGGCTGGGCTGGATGAAACGGGGCTGGGCTGGGTTAAACTGGGGTGGATTGCATTATACTGAGCTGGTGTGTATTAAATATGGCTGGACTGGGTTAAAGTGGGCTGGGCTGGATCCAACTGGGTTGGACTTGGTTAAAGTGGGCTGGGCTGGATTGAACTGAGCTGGACTGGATTAAACTGGGTTGAGCTGGATTGAATTGAGCTGGACTGGATCAAACTGAGCTGGCCTGGATTAAACACAGCTGGACTGGGTTAAACATGACTGGGCTGGGTTAAACTCTGCTGCTGTGAACTAAACTGGGCTGGACTGTGTTAAACTGCGCTGGGTTTGATTAAATTTAGCTGGACTGGATTAAACTGGGCTGGACTGGGTTAAACTGAGCTGGACTGGGTTAAACTGGGCTTGTCTGGATTAAACTGGGCTGGACTGTGTCAAACTGAGTTGGGCTGGATTAAACTGAGCTGGACTGGGTGAAGCTGGGCTGGACTGGATTAAACTGAGATGGAGTGTATTAAACTGGGCTGGCCTGGACTAAAGTGGGCTGGCCTGGATTAAACTGAACTGGACTGGGTTAAACTTGGCTGCGCTGGGTTAAATTGAGCTGGACTGGGTTAAACTGGGCTGGACTGGGTTAAACTGGGCTGGGCTGGATTGAACTGAGGTGGACTGGGTTAAAGTGGGCTTGACTGGGTTAAACAGTGCTAGAGTGAACTGAAGTGGGCTGGGCAGGATGAAAGTGAGCTGGACTGGGTTAAACTGGGCTGGGTTGTATCAAACTGGGCTGGCCTGGGTTAAACTGGGCTGTACTGGGGTAAAACTGGGCTGTACTGGGTTAAACTGGGCTGGAGTGGGTTAAAGTGGGGTGGGCTTTATCAAATTGGGCTGGACTGGTTTAAACTGTGCTGGAGTGGATTATACTGAGCTGGAGTATATTAAATATGGCTGGACTGGGTTAAACTGGGCTGGGCTGGATGAAACTGGGCTGGACTGGGTTAAACTGGGCTGGGCTGGGTTAAACTGGGCTGGGATGGATTGAACTGAGCTGGACTGAATTAAATTGGTCTGGAAAGGGTTAAACTGTGCTGGGATGGATTGAACTGAGCTGGACAGGATTAAACTGTGCTGGAGTGAACTGAACTGGGCTGGGCTGGATTAAA
>NW_026635535.1:0-1755 GCF_028554395.1 Pezoporus wallicus | reverse complement strand
CTTTCAGCTCAGGAACAGAGCTGATAGAGATGTTTTGGTTTGGCCAAGGACTTTGTGAGCCTCATGCTCTGCCAGGGAGGAGGAAGCTGGGAGGAAGCAGAGACAGGACACCTGACCCAAACTGACCAAAGAGGTATTCCATACCACAGCACGTCATGCCCAGGATGTAACTGGGAGTTAGCCGGAAGGGCTGGGAGACTGCAGGGTTGGAGGAGGTATCGGTCGGTGCTTGGTCGGGCTTGGGGGGCGAGTTATCGGTCAGCGGGTGGTGAGGTGTTGTATTCTGTTCCCTTGTTATTTCCTTTATCATTATTATCATTGGTGGTAGCAGTAGTGATTTGTGTTATACCTTAGTTACTAAACTGTTCTTATCTCAACCCGTGGGAGTTGCATTCTTTTCGATTCTCCTCTCTGTCCCTCCGAGAGCAGGGGGAGGGCAAGAAAGGGGTGGAAGTGAGCGAACGAATTACCTGACTGGGTTTAAACCACGACAAAGACTCTGCTTCCTTGTCCTTGCATTATGCTCTTCTTTATCTGGGTCAAACCTGAGAGCTTGAAAAATGCCATTCTGCTGTGTTTGTTCTGTAAACAGAGTTGAAATGAAAGCATTCATTTAGTGAATTTGACTAACTGGGTAACACTTGAAAACTTTGTAAGGGTGCATTATCAACTTCAAAATGTTCCTCCAAGAACATACCTTCTGCTGTTTCCAGATGCTGGAGCCAAGCATATAAATGGGATACATTTACAGGCATTCTAGTGAAGAAATGTCTTGCTTGGTGTATGCAGCGGCACTGATTTGACTGAAGTTTTTTAGATGATGGAAGACCTGATGTAGTAAAATGCCTACTCCAATGCAGTGTGTTTCTGGCTGCTGGCATGTCTGCTGCAGCAGGATGCATCTCCTTTGGGTTCTCCACTAGGTATGGAACCCATAGCTTTGGGTAGCTGAGGAGTCCTTCATTCGTCCTTTGAATAGGAACACGTGGTCACTTCTACAGACTGTCGACAAGGATGGCCCAGGCCATGGAGAGGTCTATGTGCATTGAAAGACCTAGTGAAATATTTCAGCCTGATAAGATATGAGAGGGGTATGAGAGATCTCTAGGGCAGAGATCTATGGCAAGAGATGGGGTGTGTATTGTCAATTGTCTTTGTAATAAAAAATTGTCAAAATTTATTTGAGGGATGGCATGAGCATTATCTACAAAAACTGAGGAAAATTATAGCTTTTCCCCACCTTCTTTAGCATCAAGTGTCCAGGGGACGCGGGGGCTGCCCAGGACACAGGCCTTTCCTGCGTGGAGATACCCGCTCTGTCCCTGAAAACTGGCGAGCTTTGGGGTTTACTTCAGAGCGGTGGAAGCAAACCCAGGTTTGCCGTATAAAATCCAATTGTTTTCAAAAGCGGGAGTGCTGCAGGCAACGTGGTCACCCCGACCCTTCATTCCTCCCCCCCCCGCCCAGCTCGGCACGGGGCGGTCCTTCCCCCCGCGCCCCGCCCCTCTGGCTCCCGCGGGGTTCCGACCGGGAGCTTTTCGCGCCACAAGCCAGGCCCTTGCAGCTCCACAAACTCCGCACCGCGAGTAAAAGAAAAAACCCGTGGCCCCCACACTAGCTCCTCCGGGGCACCCCAGGGAGAGCTGATGGAGTTCTTAACAGGGGTGGGCGCCGGGGGCGGGATGAGCATGCGGGGAGCCACATCACAAGGGGGGTGTCAGCTGCATCTGCCAGGACGCGGGCGCCAACGCGGGA
>NW_026635534.1:0-1785 GCF_028554395.1 Pezoporus wallicus | reverse complement strand
GTGAAAGCAACGGTGGAGGCACCAATGTAAAGGTGATTGTGTGCTGAACAGGTCCAGCACCAGCTTTCAATCGTGCTGAAGGGACACACAGCACAAGCTTTCCCTGCTGGTCCTTCTGCCGTGTGAGCAGATGCCACTGTTCATTCTGTGCTGTGTTGCTGCCAGCAGGGAGCAGGCTCTGGACTGATTCTATTCAAATGCTTTTCCTGTATGAGTGTTAGCAGTGAAAGCAACGATGGAGGCACCAATGTAAAGGGGATTGTGTGCTGAACAGGTCCAGCACCAGCTTTCAATCCTGGCTCTTCTGCTGTGGGAGCAGAGGCCAAACGTTCGTGCTGTCCTCACTGTGCTGCTGGGCAGCTGAGAGAGACCACCTGAGAATTTGGATTCAAATGGACTTTTAGGTATGAAACCGAGGAGAGACTGCAATGATGGTGACACCGTTGCAAAGCTGCTTGTGTGCTGAAGAAGCCCAGCACTAGCTTTCCCTGCTGGTCCTTCTGCCATGGGAGCAGATGCCACTGTTCATTCTGTGCTGACTGTGTTGCTGCGCAGCAGAGAGCAGGCTCTGGACTGATTCCATTCAAATGCTTTTCCTGTATGAAAGTGAGCAGTGAAAGCAACGGTGGAGGCACCAATGTAAAGGGGATTGTGTGCTGAACAGGTCCAGCACCAGCTTTCAATCCTGGCTCTTCTGCTGTGGGAGCAGAGGCCAAACGTTCGTGCTGTCCTCACTGTGCTGCTGGGCAGCTGAGAGAGACCACCTGAGAATTTGGATTGAAATGGACTTTTAGGTATGAAACCGAGGAGAGACTGCAATGATGGTGACCCCGTTGCAAAGCTGCTTGTGTGCTGAGGAAGCCCAGCACTAGCTTTCCCTGCTGGTCCTTCTGCTGTGTCAGCAGAGTCCACTGTTCATTCTGTGCTGACTGTGTTGCTGCGCAGCAGAGAGCAGGCTCTGGACTGATTCCATTCAAATGCTTTTCCTGTGTGAAAGTGAGCAGTGAAAGCAACGATGGAGGCACCAATGTAAAGGGGATTGTGTGCTGAACAGGTCCAGCACCAGCTTTCAATCCTGGCTCTTCTGCTGTGGGAGCAGAGGCCAAACGTTCGTGCTGTACTCACTGTGCTGCTGGGCAGCTGAGAGAGACCACCTGAGAATTTGGATTCAAATGGACTTTTAGGTATGAAACCGAGGAGAGACTGCAATGATGGTGACCCCGTTGCAAAGCTGCTTGTGTGCTGAAGAAGCCCAGCACTAGCTTTCCCTGCTGGTCCTTCTGCCGTGTGAGCAGATGCCACTGTTCATTCTGTGCTGACTGTGTTGCTGCGCAGCAGAGAGCAGGCTCTGGACTGATTCCATTCAAATGCTTTTCCTGTGTGAAAGTGAGCAGTGAAAGCAACGATGGAGGCACCAATGTAAAGGGGATTGTGTGCTGAACAGGTCCAGCACCAGCTTTCAATCCTGGCTCTTCTGCTGTGGGAGCAGAGGCCAAACGTTCGTGCTGTCCTCACTGTGCTGCTGGGCAGCTGAGAGAGACCACCTGAGAATTTGGATTCAAATGGACTTTTAGGTATGAAACCGAGGAGAGACTGCAATGATGGTGACCCCGTTGCAAAGCTGCTTGTGTGCTGAAGAGGCCCAGCACTAGCTTTCCCTGCTGGTCCTTTTGCCGTGTGAGCAGATGCCACTGTTCATTCTGTGCTGACTGTGTTGCTGCGCAGCAGAGAGCAGGCTCTGGACTGATTCCATTCAAATGCTTTTCCTGTGTGAAAGTGAGCAGT
>NW_026635533.1:0-1731 GCF_028554395.1 Pezoporus wallicus | reverse complement strand
ATTCCTTATCAATAGCTGATCAATAGGATCAATCAAATGTCTCGTGCTTCCCCGCGCAGAACCAATTCGCGCTCGCGCGCTCCCTGGTCACGTGCCCCCACAACGCGCGCCACCGCGTGCCCCAGGCCGAGCTCCGGCGTCACGTGACCACCCGCCCTGACCGGCGCCAAGGTGCGGGCGAGGGCGCCACGTGACCTCCATCATGTGACTCCCCCCCATCACCCGTGACCCCCAATTGCTCTGCCCCCCAATTGCTCTCTGCCCCCCATTGACTGCCTCCCCCATTGCTCTGCCCCCCCATTCTCTCTGCCCCCCCATTGCTCTTGTGCCCCCATTGCCCCCTCTGCCCCCCAATTGCCCTGTGCCCCCCATTGCCCCCTGCCTCCCATTGTTCTGCCCCCCAATCGCTCTCAGCCCCCAGTTTTATCTGCCCCCCCATTGCTCTCTGCCACCCAATTGTTCTCTGCCCCCCAATCGCTCTCTGCCCCCCAATTGCCCTGTGCCCCACATTGACTGCCCCCCCATTGCTCTGTGCCCCCATTGCTCTGTGCCCCTGGTGCCCTCTGCCCCCCATTGCTCTGTGCCCCCCATTGCTCTGTGCCCCACAATTGCCCTCTGCCCCCCCATCGCTCTCTGCCCCCCAATTGCTCTGCCCCCCATTCTCTCTGCCCCCCAATTGCCCTCTGCCCCCCATTGCTCTGCCCCCCCATTGATCTGTGCCCCCCCCCATTGTCCCCATAGAGATAGAGCTGCCCCCCCCAGAGCTCCCAGCACCCAGAGGCACCCTGGGAGGCCCCCCCATGCCAAGAGGACTGGGAGGCCAGAAAGCCCCCCCCATTGGCACCTAAGGGTGCTCTGCCCCATTGCCCCCCCATTGCCCCCCCATTGGCACCCATGGGTGCTCTGCCCCATTGCCCCCCCCATTGCCCCCCCATTGGCACCCATGGGTGCTCTGCCCCATTGCCTTCCATGGGTGCCCTGCCCCATTGCCCCCCATTGGCACCCATGGGTGCTCTGCCCCATTGTCAACCATGGGTGCTCTGCCCCCATTGTCAACCATGGGTGCTCTGCCCCATTGTGCCCCCCATTGCCACCCATGGGTGCTCTGCCCCATTGCCCCCCCATTGCCACCCATGGGTGCTCTGCCCCATTGTGCCCCCATTGGCACCCATGGGTGCCCTGCCCCATTGCCACCCATGAATGCCCTGCCCCATTGCCCCCCCCCCATTGGCACCCATGGGTGCCCTGCCCCATTGCCCCCCATTGGCTTGACCACCCATGGTGCCCCCCCATTGACCTCCCCATTGACCACCCATTGACCTCCCCATTGACCACCATGGACCTCCCCATTGACCACCCATGGTGCCCCCCCATTGACTTCCCCGTTGACCACCATGGACTTCCCCATTGACCACCCCTCCCCATTGACCACCCATGGTGCCCCCCCATTGACCTCCCCATTGACCACCATGGCCCCCCCCATTGACCACCCATGGTGCCCCCCATTGACTTCCCCCTTGACCACCATTGACTTCCCCGTTGACCACCATGGACTTCCCCATTGACCACCCATGGTGCCCCCCCATTGACCTCCCCATTGACCACCCATTGACCTCCCCATTGACCACCCATGGTGCCCCCCCATTGACTTCCCCATTGACCACCATGGACCTCCCCATTGACCACCCATGGTGCCCCCCCATTGACTTCCCCATTGACCACCATGGACCT
>NW_026635532.1:0-1739 GCF_028554395.1 Pezoporus wallicus | reverse complement strand
GCAAATGCCACTGTTGATTCTGTGCTGACTGTGTTGCTGCGCAGCAGAGAGCAGTCTCTGGACTGATTCCATTCAAATGCTTTTCCTGTATGAAAGTGAGCAGTGAAAGCAACGATGGAGGCACCAATGTAAAGGGGATTGTGTGCTGAACAGGTCCAGCACCAGCTTCCAATCCTGGCTCTTCTGCTGTGGGAGCAGAGGCCAAACGTTCGTGCTGTACTCACTGTGCTGCTGCTGGGCAGCTGAGAGAGACCACCTGAGAATTTGGATTCAAATGGACTTTTAGGTATGAAACCGAGGAGAGACTGCAATGATGGTGACCCCGTTGCAAAGCTGCTTGTGTGCTGAAGAAGCCCAGCACTAGCTTTCCCTGCTGGTCCTTCTGCTGTGCGAGCAGAATCCACTGTTCATTCTGTGCTGACTGTGTTGCTGCTCAGCAGAGAGCAGGCTCTGGACTGATTCCATTCAAATGCTTTTCCTGTATGAAAGTGAGCAGTGAAAGCAACGATGGAGGCACCAATGTAAAGGGGATTGTGTGCTGAACAGGTCCAGCACCAGCTTCCAATCCTGGCTCTTCTGCTGTGGGAGCAGATGCCAAACGTTCGTGCTGTACTCACTGTGCTGCTGGGCAGCTGAGAGAGACCACCTGAGAATTTGGATTCAAATGGACTTTTAGGTATGAAACCGAGGAGAGACTGCAATGATGGTGACCCCGTTGCAAAGCTGCTTGTGTGCTGAAGAAGCCCAGCACTAGCTTTCCCTGCTGGTCCTTCTGCTGTTTGAGCAGAATCCACTGTTCATTCTGTGCTGACTGTGTTGCTGCGCAGCAGAGAGCAGGCTCTGGACTGATTCCATTCAAATGCTTTTCCTGTATGAAAGTTAGCAGTGAAAGCAACGATGGAGGCACCAATGTAAAGGGGATTGTGTGCTGAACAGGTCCAGCACCAGCTTTCAATCCTTGCTCTTCTGCTGTGGGAGCAGATGCCAAACGTTCGTGCTGTACTCACTGTGCTGCTGGGCAGCTGAGAGAGACCACCTGAGAATTTGGATTCAAATGGACTTTTAGGTATGAAACCGAGGAGAGACTGCAATGATGGTGACCCCGTTGCAAAGCTGCTTGTGTGCTGAAGAAGCCCAGCACTAGCTTTCCCTGCTGGTCCTTCTGCCGTGTGAGCAGAATCCACTGTTCATTCTGTGCTGTGTTGCTGCCAGCAGGGAGCAGGCTCTGGACTGATTCCATTCAAATGCTTTTCCTGTATGAGTGTTAGCAGTGAAAGCAACGACGGAGGCACCAATGTAAAGGGGATTGTGTGCTGAACAGGTCCAGCACCAGCTTTCAATCCTTGCTCTTCTGCTGTGGGAGCAGATGCCAAACGTTCGTGCTGTACTCACTGTGCTGCTGGGCAGCTGAGAGAGACCACCTGAGAATTTGGATTCAAATGGACTTTTAGGTATGAAACCGAGGAGAGACTGCAATGATGGTGACCCCGTTGCAAAGCTGCTTGTGTGCTGAAGAAGCCCAGCACTAGCTTTCCCTGCTGGTCCTTCTGCCGTGTGAGCAAATGCCACTGTTGATTCTGTGCTGACTGTGTTCCTGCGCAGCAGAGAGCAGGCTCTGGACTGATTCCATTCAAATGCTTTTCCTGTATGAAAGTGAGCAGTGAAAGCAACGATGGAGGCACCAATGTAAAGGGGATTGTGTGCTGAACAGGTCCAGCACCAGCTTCCAATCCTGGCTC
>NW_026635531.1:0-17715 GCF_028554395.1 Pezoporus wallicus | reverse complement strand
CCCCGCCCTTCCCCACAGGCCCCGCCCACCTTGATGCTGAGGTCCCGGAGCTCCTCCTCCAGGTCCTTGCGGGGCTGTGACGTCATGGGGGGGAGACACACGTGACGTCATAGGAGAGGACACCCCACCCCCCCTTCCCGTCCAGTGTCCCATGGTGGGGGAGGGGGAAACCCCGTTTGGTGTCCCATTGGGGGCGGGACACAAAGGTCTGTGACGTCACAGCGCCCTTTCCCACGGGTGGGGGCAGCTGCTCCATTCCCATTCATTCCTGATCCCGCCCCGTGCCCTAATTCCAGGCGTGGGGCCGGGAAAAGGGGGAAGCCCCGGGGGGCGGGGGGGAAGGGGGATGGGGAAATCCCCAGGCAAAACAGGGGGAGGGGGACCCCTTTGGGGCTGGATCCCCCCCCTCACCCCATGGGTGGCCCCCAGACCCATGGGTGCCCCCCTCCCTCCATTGGATCCCTCCCATAACCGTGGGGCCCTATCCTTGGGTGCCTCCCAACGCTGGTGTGTGCATCCCCCCCCATCCCTATATCCCACTCCTTGGATCCTGGTTCCTCCCCTCCGTCAGCCTCGGGGTCCCCTCTGACTTTTAGGTTCCCCCCTCCCCATCCCTCTTTCCCCCCTTGTCCCTATACCCCTTATCCCTATAAGCCCCCTTATCCCTATATCCCCTTGTCCCTATATCCCCCTTATCCCTGTATTACCCTTATCCCTATATCCCCCTTATCCCTATATCCCCCCCATCCCTGTATCACCCCTTATCCCTGTATCCCCCTTATCCCTATATCCCCCATCCTCGTATCCCCCCCTTATTTCTATATCACCCTTATCCCTATATCCCCCATCCTTGTATCCCCCCCCTTATCCCTATATCCCCCTTATCCCTATATCCCCCTTATCCCTATATCCCCCATCCTTGTATTCCCCCCTTATCCCTATATCCCCCTTATCCCTATATCCCCCCCCTTATTCCCCCCTTATCCCTATATCCCCCCTTTATCCCTATATCCCCCCTTTATCCCTATATCCCCCCGCAATCTCAGCTCCCCACTCACCCTCCCGCCGCAGCCGCGTTGTCCCTCGTCCCGTTCCTGCTCCATGGCACAGACCTGGAACCCCCCAGAACAGTCCCAAACACCCCCAAAACACCCCAAAACACCCCGAAATCACCCCAAAACACCCCAAAACACCCCAAAACACCCCGAAATCACCCCAAAATTACCCAAAATCACCCAAAATCGCCCCAAACCCGAGCCGGCTCCAGCCGTGGGGCACCGGGAGGCACCGGCGCCACCGCCCGGCCCGGGGCAGGGAGGACCCGGAGGAGGGGCCCGAGGGTGGGACCCGAGGGTGGGACCCAGAGGCACCCAAAGCCCCATTCATGTGCATCCATGGGCACCCATAGCCCCATTCATGTGCACCCAAGTGCATCCATGGGCACCCATAGCCCCATTCATGTGCATCCAAGTGCATCCATGGGCACCCAAAGCCCCATTCATGTGCATCCATGGGCACCCATAGCCCCATTCATGTGCACCCAAGTGCATCCATGGGCACCCAAGCCCCATTCATGTGCATCCAAGTGCATCCATGGGCACCCAAAGCCCCATTCATGTGCATCCATGGGCACCCATAGCCCCATTCATGTGCATCCAAGTGCATCCATGGGCACCCATGGGTCCCCAAAGCCCCATCCAAGTGCATCCATGGGCACCCAAAGCCCCATTCATGTGCATCCATGGGCACCCAAAGCCCCATTCATGTGCATCCATGGGCATCCATGGGCACCCAAAAAGCCCCATTCATGTGCATCCAAGTGCATCCATGGGCACCCATGGGTACCCATAGCCCCATCGATGTGCATCCATGGGCACCCATAGCCCCATTCTAGTGCATCCATGGGCATCTATAGGCACCCATAGCCCATCTGTGTGCATCCACGTGCATCCATGTGCACCCAAAGCCCCATTCATGTGCATCCATGGGTACCAACAGCCCATCCGTGTGCATCCATGGCCATCAATGGGCACCCATGGGTACCCATAGCCCCATTCGCATCCAAGTGCACCCATGGACATCTATGGGCACCCATGGGTACCTATAGCCCCATCCACATGCATCCATGGCCATCTATGGGCACCCATGTGCACCCAAGGCCCCATTCGTGCTTATCCATGTGTACCCATAGCCCCATTCATGGGCACCCATGTGTAACCATGTGTACCTATGGGTACCCACAGCCCATCCGTGTGTATCCACGTGCATCCATGTGCGTCCATGTGTTTCTGTGGGCATCCGTGGGCATCTTTGGGGACCCATATGTATCCATGTGTATCCATGGGCATCCATAGCCCCATCCATGTGCATCCATGGGCATCCATAGCCCCATCCATGTGTATCCATGGGCATCCATAGCCCCATCCATGTGTATCCATGTGTATCCATGGGCATCCATGGGTATCCATGTGTATCCATGTGTATCCATGGGCACCCATAGCCCCATCCATGTGCATCCATGGGCATCTCTGGGTACCTACAGCCCCATCCATGTGTATCCATGGGCATCCATAGCCCCATCCACATGCATCCATGTGTATCCATGGGCATCTCTGGGTACCTACAGCCCCATCCATGTGTATCCATGTGTATCCATGTGTATCCATGGGCATCCATGGGTATCCATGGGAACCCATAGCCCCATCCATGCGTATCCATGTGCATCCATGTGTATCCATATGTATCCATGGGCACCCATAGCCCCATCCATGTGTATCCATGGGCATCCATAGCCCCATCCATGTGCATCCATGTGTATCCATGTGTATCCATGGGCATCCATAGCCCCATCCATGTGCATTCATAGCCCCATCCATGTGTATCCATGTGTATCCATGGGCACCCATAGCCCCATCCATGTGCATCCATGTGTATCCATGTGTATCCATGGGCATCCATGGGTATCCATGGGAACCCATAGCCCCATCCATGCGTATCCATGTGCATCCATGTGTATCCATATGTATCCATGGGCACCCATAGCCCCATCCATGTGTATCCATGTGTATCCATGGGCACCCATAGCCCCATCCATGTGTATCCATGGGCATCCATAGCCCTATCCATGTGCATCCATGTGTATCCATGTGTATCCATGGGCATCCATAGCCCCATCCATGTGTATCCATGGGCATCCATAGCCCCATCCATGTGTATCCATGTGTATCCATGGGATCCATGGGCACCCATAGCCCCATCCATGTGTATCCATGTGTATCCATGGGCATCCATAGCCCCATCCATGTGCATCCATAGCCCCATCCATGTGTATCCATGTGTATCCATGGGATCCATGGGCACCCATAGCCCCATCCATGTGTATCCATATGTATCCATGGGCACCCATAGCCCCATCCATGTGTATCCATGTGTATCCATGGGCACCCATAGCCCCATCCATGTGTATCCATGGGCATCCATAGCCCTATCCATGTGCATCCATGTGTATCCATGTGTATCCATGGGCATCCATAGCCCCATCCATGTGTATCCATGGGGATCCATGGGATCCATGGGCATCCATAGCCCCATCCATGTGTATCCATGGGGATCCATGGGATCCATGGGCACCCATAGCCCCATCCATGTGTATCCATGGGCATCTCTGGGTGCCCACAGCCCATCCATGGGCACCCATGGGTGCTGGGAGATGGGAACTGACCCAGTCCAGAGCCCCCAGATCAGCTCCACCAGCTTAGATGGGGCCGCAAAGCTGCCCTATAGACCCTCCCCCTGCCCCATAGACCCTCCCCCTGCCCCATAGACCCTCCCCCTGCCCCACAGACCCTCCCAACCCTATAGAACCCTCCCGGCCCCAAAGACCCCCTGGACTCTCCATCTGAGTCAACACATTTATTGGACACGTGCTCCTCCCAGGGTTGGGGGCCCAGCTGTGGGTCAGGTTCACACTTGTGGGTCCCAGTTGTGGGTCTGAGGTCCCAGTTGTGGGTCCCAGTTATGGGTCTGGGTCACAGTTATAGGTCACAGGTCCCAGTTGTGGGTAAGGGCCTGGTTGTGGGTCAGGCTCACACTTGTGGGTCCCAGTTGTGGGTCAAGGCTCACACGTGTGGGTCCCAGTTGTGGGTCAAGGCTCACACTTGTGGGTCCCAGTTGTGGGTCAAGGCTCACACGTGTGGGTCCCAGTTGTGGGTCAGGCTCTCACTTGTGGGTCCAAGTTGTGGGTCCCAGTTGTGGGTCGCAGTTGTGGGTCAGGCTCACACTTGTGGGTCCCAGTTGTGTGTCCCAGATGTGGGTCAGGCTCACACTTGTTGGTCCCAGTTGTGGGTCAGGCTCTCACTTGTGGGTCCAAGTTGTGGGTCAGGCTCTCACTTGTGGGTCCAAGTTGTGTGTCCCAGATGTGGGTCAGGCTCACACTTGTGGGTCCAAGTTGTGGGTCCCAGTTGTGGGTCAGGCTCACACTTGTGGGTCCAAGTTGTGGGTCCCGGTTGTGGGTCGCAGTTGTGGGTCAGGCTCACACTTGTGGGTCCAAGTTGTGTGTCCCAGTTGTGGGTCAGGCTCACACTTGTGGGTCCAAGTTGTGGGTCCTGGTTGTGGGTCGCAGTTGTGGGTCAGGCTCACACTTGTGGGTCCCAGTTGTGTGTCCCAGATGTGGGTCAGGCTCACACTTGTGGGTCCCAGTTGTGGGTCGCAGTTGTGGGTCAGGCTCTCACTTGTGGGTCCAAGTTGTGGGTCAGGCTCTCACTTGTGGGTCCCAGTTGTGTGTCCCAGATGTGGGTCAGGCTCACACTTGTGGGTCCCAGTTGTGTGTCCCAGATGTGGGTCAGGCTCACACTTGTGGGTCCCAGTTGTGGGTCCCAGTTGTGTGTCCCAGATGTGGGTCAGGCTCACACTTGTGGGTCCCAGTTGTGTGTCCCAGATGTGGGTCAGGCTCTCACTTGTGGGTCCCAGTTGTGTGTCCCAGATGTGGGTCAGGCTCACACTTGTGGGTCCCAGTTGTGTGTCCCAGATGTGGGTCAGGCTCACACTTGTGGGTCGCAGCCGCGGGTGAGGGCGCGCAGGCAGCTGAGTCCCAGTGGGTGCAGGCGCTGCCGTGGGGCGCGGGGGGGCAGCAGCAGCACCAGCACCACCCCCTGCCCCACAACCACCAGCCCCGTGTGGGTCGGCAGCGACGTGTAGCACAGCGTGGGGGTGGGCCCTGTGGGCAGCGGCACACGGGACCCACAAGTGACCCCCCCGGACCCACAAGTGGGACCCAGACCCACACATGTGAGTCCATCCCCTCCCAATGTCTCCCAGCCCCACAAGTGTGGGTCCATCCCCTCCCAATAGGTCCAAGCCCCACACATGTGGGTCCTTACCCCCAATGGGTCCCAGCTCCACACATGTGCATCCATGCCTTCCCAATAGGTCCCAGCCACACACGTGTGGGTCCATCCCCCACCATGGTTCCCAGCCCCACACATGTGGGTCCATCCCCCACTATGGGTGCCAGCCCCACACATGTGGGTCCATCCCCCACCATGGTTTCCAGCCACACACGTGTGGGTCCATCCCCCACCATGGTTCCCAGCCCCACACATGTGGGTCCATCCCCCACCATGGTTCCCAGCCCCACACATGTGGGTCCATCCCCCACTATGGGTGCCAGCCCCACACATGTGGGTCCATCCCCTCCCAATGGGTGCCAGCCCCACACATGTGGGTCCATCCCCTCCTGATGGGTCCCTGCCCCATATGTGTGCATCCATCCCTTAACGGGTCCCAGCCCCATACATGTAGGTCCTTACCCCCAATGGGTCCCAGCCCCACACATGTGGGTCCATCCCCTCCCGATGGGTCCCAGCCCTACACATGTGGGTCCATCCCCTCCCGATGGGTCCCAGCCCTACACATGTGGGTCCATCCCCTCCCGATGGGTCCCAGCCCTACACATGTGGGTCCATCCCCTCCCGATGGGTCCCAGCCCTACACATGTGGGTCCATCCCCTCCCGATGGGTCCCTGCCCCATACGTGTGCATCTATCCCTTCCCAATGGGTCCCAGCCCCACACATGTGGGTCCATCTCCTCCAGTGGGTCCCACTCAGAATCCTAAGTGACCCCCCCCAGACCCATAACCGACCCCTCACACCCCATACCCAGACCCATAACTGACCCCAGACCCCCAAGTGCCCCCCTCACCTGGGGGGGGTGCCCCCTCCTCGGGGCAGTACTTGGGGGCCATCAGTGCATAGAGGTGCCGGAGGGCGGCCCCACACAGCGCTGGGGGGCAGGACCCCGGCTGAGGGGACACTGGGGGTCAATGGGGATAATGAATGGGGGCAATGGGGGCAATGGGGGCAATGGGGGTCAATGGGGATAATCAATGGGGGCAATGGGGGCAATGGGGGCAATGGGGATAATCAATGGGGGCAATGGGGGCAATGGGGGCAATGGGGGTCAATGGGGATAATCAATGGGGGCAATGGGGGTCAATGGAGGCAATGGGGGTCAATGAGGATAATGAATGGGGGCAATGGGGGCAATGGGGGTCAACGGAGGCAATGGGGGTCAATGAGGATAATGAATGGGGGCAATGGGGGCAATGGGGGTCAATGGAGGCAATGGGGGGCAATGGGGATAATGAATGGGGGGCAATGGGGGTAATGGGGGTCAATGGAGGCAATGGGGGTCAATGAGGATAATGAATGGGGGCAATGGGGGCAATGGGGGTCAATGGAGGCAATGGGGGGCAATGGGGATAATGAATGGGGGGCAATGGGGGTAATGGGGGTCAATGGAGGCAATGGGGGTCAATGAGGATAATGAATGGGGGCAATGGGGGCAATGGGGGTCAATGGAGGCAATGGGGGGCAATGGGGATAATGAATGGGGGGCAATAGGGGTAATGGGGGTCAATGGGGGTAATGAATGGGGGTCAATGGGGGCAATGGGGGTCAATGGAGGCAATGGGGGTCAATGGGGATAATGAAAGGGGCCAATGGGGGTAATGGGGGTCAATGGAGGCAATGGGGTTCAATGGGGATAATGAATGGGGGCAATGGGGGTAATGGGGGTCAATGGAGGCAATGGGGGCAATGGGGGTAATGGGGGTGCAAAGAGGGATTCAATGGGGGGCAATGGAGGCAATGGGGGGGCAATGGGGGGGTCAATGAGAGTCAATGGGGACAATGAATGGGGGGCAATGGGGGTCAATGGGGATAATGAATGGGGGGCAATGGAGGTAATGGGGGTCAATGGAGGCAATAGGGTTCAATGGGGATCATGAATGGGGGGCAATGGGGGCGATGGGGGCCAATGGGGGCAATGGGGGTAATGGGGGTGCAAAGAGGGGTTCAATGGAGGCAATGGAGACAATGAAAGGGGGGTAAAGGGGGGCAATGGGGAGCTCAGAGGTTCAATGGGGTTCAATGGGGCCAATGAGGGGGCAATGGGAGGGTCAATGAGAGTCAATGGGGACAATGAATGGGGGGCAATGGGGGCAATGGGGTGCAATGGAGCCAATGGGGGTAATGGGGGCAATGGAGACAATGAAATGGGGGCAAAGGGGGGCAATGGGGAGCTCTGAGGTTCAATGGGGCCAATGAGGGGGCAATGGGAGGGTCAATGAAAGTCAATGGGGACAATGAATGGGGGTAATGGGGGTAATGGGGGGGCAAAGGGGTTCAATGTGGGGCAATGGGGGTCAATGGAGGCAATGAAAGGGGGCAATGGGGGGTAATAGGGGCAATGGGGAGCTCTGAGGTTCAATGGAGGCAATGGGGGGGCAATAGGGGGGTCAACGACAGTCAATGGGGACAATGAATGGGGGCAATGGGGGGGTTCAATTGGGGGCAATAGGAGGTTCTGGGGTTCAGTGGGGGCAATGGGGTTCAAGAGGGGGATAGTGGTGGCAATGGGGGTCAATAGGGGTCAATGGGGTTTTATGGGGTTCAGTGGGGTTCAAAGGGGTTCAATGGAGGTCAGTGGGGTTCAAAGGGGTTCAGTGGAGGTCAGTGGGGTTCAATGGGGCTCAATAGGGGTCAATGGGGTCAATGGAGTCAATGTAGGTCAACGGGGTTCAGTGGGGGTTAAATGGGGCTCAATAGGGGTCAATGGGGTCAATGGAGTCAATGTAGGTCAACGGGGTTCAGTGGGGGTTCAATGGGGTTCAATGGCAGTCAATGGGGGTTCAATGGGGGTTCAATGGGGTCAATGGGGTTCAATGGGGTTCAATGGGGTCAACAGGGTACAATGGGGTTCAAAGGGGGTCAATGGGGTTCAATGGGGCTCAATGGGGTCAATGGGGGTCAGCGGGGTTCAATGGGGCTCAATGGGGTTCAATAGGGTTCAATGAGGGGTCAATGGGGTTCAATGGATATCAATGGGGGTTAATGGGGTCAATGGGGTTCAATGGGGTCAATGGGGTTCAATAGGGTTCAATGGGGTTCAATGGGGTCAATGGGGTTCAATAGGGTTCAATGAGGGGTCAATGGGGTTCAATGGATATCAATGGGGTTCAATGGGGTCAATGGGGATCAATGGGGGGGTCAATGGGGTTCAATGGGGTTCAATGGGTGTCCCTATGGGGTTCAATGGGGTTCAAAAGGGGGTCTCTATGGGGTTCAATGGGGGTTCAATGGGGGTTCAATGGGGGTCAATGGGGCGGTTCAATGGGGGGTTCAATGGGGGGTTCAATGGGGGGTCAATGGGGGGGTCAATGAGGGGGTTCAATGGATATCAATGGGGATCAATGGGGTTCAATGGTGGTCAATGGGGGTTCAATGGGGTCAATGGGGTTCAATGGGGATCAATGGGGATCAATGGGGTTCAATGGGGGTTCAATGGATATCAATGGGGATCAATGGGGTTCAATGGTGGTCAATGCGGGTTCAATGGGGTCAATGGGGTTCAATGGGGTCAATGGGGATCACTGGGGATCAATGGGGTTCAATGGGGAATGGGGTTCAATGGGGGGTTCAATGGATATCAATGGGGATCAATGGGGTTCAATGGTGGTCAATGATACCTGGGGGGGGAGGGGGTTGGACCCCCCAACCCATCATGGAGGGATCAGAGCCCCATAGCCCCCTACTGGGGTCCATTCCCCCCAATGCGCTCCAGCCCCACACATCTGGGTCCATCCCCACCCAATGGATCCCAGCCCCACACATCTGGGTCCATCCCCACCCAATGGATCCCAGCCCCACACATCTGGGTCCATCCCCACCCAATGGATCCCAGCCCCACACATCTGGGTCCACCCCCACCCAATGGATCCCAGCCCCACACATCTGGGTCCAGCCCTATCCAATAGGTCCCAACACCACACATCTGCGTCCATCCCACCCCCAGTGGGTCCCAGCCCCACACATCTGGGTCCATCCCTCCTCAATGGGTCCCAGCCCCACACGTCAGTCCACCCCCCCACCAATGGGTCCCAGCCCCACACATCTGGGTCCAGCCCCATCCAATGGGTCCCAACACCACACATCTGGGTCCATCCTGCCCCCAATGGGTCCCAGCCCCACACATCTGGGTCCATCCTGCCCCCAATGGGTCCCAGCCCCACACATTTGGGTCCATCCCCCCCAATGGGTCCCAGCCCCACACATCTGGGTCCATCCTGCCCCCAATGGGTCCCAGCCCCACACGTCTGGGTCCATCCTGCCCCCAATGGGTCCCAGCCCCACACATGTGGGTCCTTCCCCTCCCCCACTCACGCCAAGACGCCGCGGGGGGGGGGCGCGGGGGGGCCCCTCCCGCAGCCCCGGAGCTGCTCCAAGACCGGGCCCCAGAACTGGGGCACGAGCCCCCCGCCCCTTTGCCCCTCCTCCAGCCCCTCCCCCAGCTCCGCCCCCTCTGCCCCTCCCCCAGCCCCTCCCCTTCGGCCCCTCCCCCCCCACCTGGGTGATCACGTGCTGCAGGGGGGGGCGGGGCCCGCAGAGCAGCGCCACCGCCACCCCCCCCACCAGCCCCAGCACCAGGAGCCGGTGCGGGACCTGTGGGGAGAATGGGGGTCAATGGGGGGGCAATGGGGGGTCAATGGGGGGGCAATGGGGGGTCAATGGGGGGGCAATGGGGGGGTCAATGAGGGGGTAATGGGGGCTCAATGGGGGGGTAATGGCGGCTCAATGGGGGGGTAATGGGGGCTCAATGGGGGGGTAATGGGGGGGGCAATGTGGCTGAAGGGTCACTTGGGGGCCAGTTATGGGTCAGATAGGGTCAGTTATGGGGCTGGGGGCATCACTTGGAGGCCAGTTATGGGTCACTTGGTGTACGTTATGGGTCAGTTATGGGTCAGATGGCGTCAGGTATGGGACTAGGGGTGTCACTTATGGGTCAGTTATGGCTCAGTGGGGATCAGTTATAAGGCTGGAAGAATCACTTATGGGTCACTTATGGGTCACTTGGGGTTAGTTATGGGGCTGGGGCCTAAGTGGGGGTCAGATGGAATCACTTATGGTGCTGGGTCTGAGTTGTGAGCCAGTTATGGGGCTGGATGCTCACTTTGGTGTCAGTTATGGCTCACTTGGGGTCAGTTCTGGGTCACGGGGGGGTCACTTTGGGGTCAGTTCTGGGGCTGGGGTGGGGGTCACTTTGGGGTCAGTTCTGGGTCAGAGGGGGTCACTTTGGGATCAGTTCTGGGGCTGGGGTGGGGGTCACTTTGGGGTCAGTGGGGGTCAGTTTGGGGTCAGTTCTGGGGCCGGGGTGGGGGTCACTTTGGGGTCAGAGGGGGTCACTTTGGGGTCAGTTCTGGGGCCGGGGTGGGGGTCACTCACCGTGGGGCTGCTCTGGGGCAGGTACACGGGCAGGTCACGTGCGGCCGCGGTGGGCGTGGCCTCCCCCTGGCCCCGCCCCCGCGGCAGCAGCAGCGCCGCCAGCAGCGCGCGCTCTGCGCTCGGCAGCGCCCCCAGCGGCGCGTGGAGGCGCGCACCCGCCCCGCCCCCACCAGGCACCCCCAGCGCGTGCCCGCGGCGGCAGCGAAGGCGTCCAGAGTGTCCTGGGGGGGGATGGGGGTCAATGGGGGTCAATGGGGGTCAATGGGGGTCAATGGGGGTCAATGGGTTAATGGGGGTCAATGGGGGTAATGGGGTCAATGGGGGTAATGGGGGTCAATGGGTTAATGGGGGTCAATGTAGGTAATGGGGGTCAATGGGGGTCAATGGGGGTCAATGGGGGTTAATGGGGGTCAATGGTCAATGGGGGTCAACAGGGGTTAATGGGGTAATGGGGATAATGGGGGTAAGGGGGTGTTGGGGTAATGGGGGTCAACGGGGTAATGGGGGTAATGGGAGCAATGGGGTAATGGGGGTAATGGGGTAATGGGGTAATGGGGGTTAATGGGGGAATGGGGGAATGGGGGTTAATAGGGGAATGGGGGAATGGGGGTAATAGGGTAATTGGGGAATGGGGGTTAATGGGGAATGGGGGTAATGGGGGCAATGGGGGTAATGGGGGCAATGGGGTAATTTGGTAATGGGGTAATGGGGTTTAATGGGGGTTAATGGGGGAATGGGGGTAATGAGGTAATGGGGGTAATGGGAGTAATGGGGTAATGGGGGTAATGGGGGCAATGGGGTCATTGGGTAATGGGGTTTAATGGGGGTTAATGGGGGTTAATGGGGGAATGGGGGTTATGAGATAATGGGAGTAATGGGGTAATGGGGGTAATGGGGTAATGGGGGCAATGGGGTAAGGGGGTAATGGGGTAATGGGGGCAATGTGGGTTAATGTGGGTAATGGGGTAATGGGGGCAATGGGGTAATGGGGGTAATGGGGTAATGGGGGTAATGGGGGCAATGGGGGTAATGGGTAATGGGTGTAATGGGGCAATGAAGTAATGGTGGTAATGGGGTTAATGGGGTAATGGGGGTTAATGGGGGTAATGGGGGCAATGGCCTAATGGGGGTAATGGGGTCAATGGGCATAATGAGGGTCAATGGAGTTAATGGGGGAAATGTGTCCAATGGGGGTAATGGGGGCAATGGGAGTAATGGGGTCAATGGGGGTAATGGGGCAAGGGGGGTCAATGCGGACAATGGGGCAATAGAGGTCTATGGGGGTAATGGGGCCAGTGGGGGCAATGGGGTTAATGGAGATAATGGGGGCAATGGGGCATTGGGGACAATGGGGGCAGTGGGTGCAGTGGGGGTTAATGATGTTCAATGGGGAATACTGGTGGGGCAATGGGGGTTTGGGGTGGAGCTGGGGGGGTTCTGACCTGCAGGAGGTCGCGGGTGGGTCCGGGCGGGAGGGGCCAGCTGGGGGGGCCCAGCCCCAGCCCCCCCCCGGGGCTCAGCAGCGCGTCCAATAGCACGAAACAGCTCTGGGGGGGCACGGAATTGACCCCCATTGACACCCATTAACCCCCATTGACCCCACTGATACCCATTAATCCCCATTGACCCCATTGACACCCATTAATCCCCATTGACCCCACTGATACCCATTAATTCCCACTGACCCCACTGACACCCATTAATCCCCACTGACACCCATTGACACCCATTAACCCCCATTGACCCCACTGACACCCATTAATTCCCACTGACCCCACTGACCCCCACTAATCCCCATTGACACCCATTGACACCCATTAACCCCCATTGACCCTACTGATACCCATTAATTCCCACTGACCCCACTGACACCCATTAATCCCCACTGACACCCATTGACACCCATTAACCCCCATTGACCCCACTGACACCCATTAATTCCCACTGACCCCACTGACCCCCACTAATCCCCATTGACACCCATTGACACCCATTAACCCCCATTGACCCCACTGATACCCATTAATCCCCACTGACCCCACTGACACCCACTAATCCCCATTGACACCACTGAAACTGACTAATCCCCATTGACACCCATTGACACCTTTGACCCTCATTGACCCTCATTGACACCATTGACACCCATTGACACCATTGACACCCGTTAACCCAACTGATCCCCATTAACCCCCACTGACACCCATTAACCCCCATTGAACCTCACTGACCCCCATTGACACCACTGAAACCCACTAATCCCCATTGACACCCAATGACACACATTGACACCATTGACACCCGTTAACCCAACTGATCCCCATTAACACCCACTGACACCCATTAACCTCCATTGAACCCCACTGACCCCCACTAACACCCATTGACACCCGTTAACCCACACTGATCCCCATTAACACCCACTGACACACATTAACTCCCATTGAACCCCACTGATCCCCATTAACCCCCATTGACACCATTGACACCCACTAATCCCCATGGAAACCCATTGACACCATTGACACCCGTTAACCCAACTGATCCCCGTTAACCCTCACTGACACCCATTAACCCCCATTGACCCCACTGATACCCATTAATCCCCACTGACCCCACTGACACCCACTAATCCCCATTGACACCACTGAAACTGACTAATCTCCATTGACACCCATTGACACCTTTGACCCTCATTGACCCTCATTGACACCATTGACACCCACTAATCCCCATTGACCCTCATTGACACCATTGACACCCACTAATCCCCATTGACACCCATTGACACCATTGACACCCGTTAACCCAACTGATCCCCGTTAACCCTCACTGACACCCATTAACCCCCATTGAACGCCACTGATCCCCATTGACACCACTGACACCCACTAATCCCCACTGACACGCATTGACACCCATTGACACCCATTAATCCCCATTGACACCCATTGACACCCATTAACCCAACTGATCCCCATTAACACACACTGACACCCAGTAACCCCCACTGAACCCCACTGATCCCCATTGACACCCATTGACACCACTGACACCCACTGAACCCCCATTGAACCCCACTGACCCCCATTGACACCATTGACACCCACTAATCCCCATTGACACCCTTTGACACCCATTGACACCATTGACACCCACTAATCCCCATTGACACCCAATGACACCCATTGACACCATTGACACCTGTTAACCCAACTGATCCCCATTAACACCCACTGACACCCATTAACCCCCATTGAACCCCACTGACCCCCAATGACACCCATTGACACCATTGACACCCGTTATCCCATACTGATCCCCATTAACACCCACTGACACACATTAACCCCCATTGAACCCCACTGATCCCCATTAACCCCCATTGACACCATTGACACCCACTAATCCCCATTGACACCCATTGACACCATTGACACCCGTTAACCCAACTGATCCCCATTAACCCTGACACCCATTAACCCCCATTGAACCCCACTGACCCCCAATGACACCCATTGACACCATTGACACCCATTAACCCCCATTGACACCCATTAACCCTCATTGGCACCATTGACCCCCATTAACACCCGCTGATCCCCATTGACCCCCCCAACACCCATTCACCCCCATTAATCCCCACTGACACCGCTGACACCCATTAACTGCCACTGATCCCCATTGATGCACCCTGGTACCCATTCACCCCCACTGATCCCCATTGACCCCCACTGACAGACACCCATTGACCCCCATTGGCACCATTGACACCCGATGACCCCCACTGATCCCCATTGACCCCCCCAACACCCAATCACCCCCATTAATCGCCATTGACACCCATTGACCCGATTGACACCCATTAACCCCCACTGATCCCCATTAACCCCCACTGACACCCATTCACCCCCATTGATCCCCATTCACCGCCATTGACACCATTGACACCCAACGGCTCCTATTGATTCCCATTGATCCCCACTGACACCCATTGACCCCCATTGGCACCACTGACACCCGATGACCCCCACTGATCCCCATTGACCCCCCCAACACCCATTCACCCCCATTAATTCCCATTGACACCCATTGATGCCATTGACACCCACTGACACCAACTGACCCCATTGACACACATTAACCCCTACTGATCCTCATTCACCCCCACTGATGCCCATTCACCCCCATTGACACCATTGACACCCAATGACTCCTATTGACACCCATTGATCCCCATTGCCCCCCATTGACCCTCATTGACCACACTATTGATCCCAATTGACACCCCATTGCTCCCATTGCCCCCACATTGATCCCCACTCATCCCTCATTGACACCCCCCTTGGTCCTCATTGACCCTCATTGATCCCCACTGACACCCATTGACACCCATTGATCCCCATTGACCCCCACTGACACACACCCATTGACCCCCATTGGCACAATTGACACCCAATGACCCCCACTGATCCCCCTTGACCCCCCCAACTCCCATTCACCCCCATTAATCCCCACTGACACCCATTGATGCCATTGACACCCACTGACACCAATTGATCCCATTGACACACATTAACCCCACTGATCCCCATTCACCCCCATTGGCACCATTGACACCCAATGACCCCCACTGATCCCCCTTGACCCCCCCAACTCCCATTCACCCCCATTAATCCCCACTGACACCCATTGATGCCATTGACACCCACTGACACCAATTGATCCCATTGACACACATTAACCCCACTGATCCCCATTCACCCCCATTGGCACCATTGACACCCAATGACTCCTATTGACACCCATTGATCCCCATTGCCCCTCATTGCCCCTCATTGCCCCTCATTGACCTCACCATTGATCCCAATTGACACCCCATTGCCCCCACATTGATCCTTACTCATCCCCCATTGACACCCCCCTTGGTCCTCATTGATGCCCATTGACCCTCCTTGATCCCCATTGACACCACTGACCCCCATTGACCCCACATCGATCCCCACTGACCCCCATTGACACCCCCCTTGGTCCTCATTGGCCCTCATTGATTCCCACTGACCCCACTGTCCCCCACTGACCCCACTGACCCCCCCAGTGACTGCCCTGGGGCCCCCATTGACACCCCATTACCCCCATTGATCCCACACTGACCCCCCCAGAGCCCCCATTACCACCCCCCATTGACACCCTATTGACCCTCCCATTGCCCCCCATGACCCCCCCATTGCCCCCCCCCCCCCCCCATACCCTCAGGTCCCGCTTGAGCCGCTCCACGTTACGGATGGGAACCAGTTCATCCAGTCCCAGCACCAGCACCTGCGGCACCGGGGTGAACTGGGAGCACTGGGATGGACTGGGATGGAATGGGATAGAGTGGAGGGGGGAACTGGGGTGGACTGGAATGGACTGGGATGGAGTGGAATGAACTGGGATAGGGTGGAGAGGGGAACTGGGAGCACTGGGATGGACTGGGATGGAATGGGATAGAGTGGAGGGGGGAACTGGGGTGGACTGGAATGGACTGGGATGGAGTGGAATGAACTGGGATAGGGTGGAGGGGGGAACTGGGATGCCCTGGGATGGACTGGGATGGAGTGGAATGAACTGGGATAGGGTGGAGGGGGGAACTGGGATGCCCTGGGATGGACTGGGATGGAGTGGAATGAACTGGGATAGGGTGGAGAGGGGAACTGGGATGGACTGGGATGGACTGGGATGGAGTGGGATAGAGTGGAGGGGGGAACTGGGGTGGACTGGAATGAACTGGGATGGAGTGGAATGAACTGGGATAGGGTGGAGGGGGGAACTGGGATGAACTGGGATGGAGTGGAATGAACTGGGATAGGGTGGAGAGGGGAACTGGGATGGACTGGGATGGACTGGAATGAACTGGGATAAGGTGGAGGGGGGAACTGGGATGGACTGGGATGGAGTGGGACAGAGTGGAGGGGGGAACTGGGATGGACTGGGATGGACTGGAATGAACTGGGATAGGGTGGAGGGGGGAATTGGGATGGAATGGGATGAACTGGGATGGGCTGGGAGCACTGGGACAGGGCAGTGGGGGCACTGGAATGGACTGGGATGGACTGGGAGCACTGGGGTAGGCCGGGGGGGGGCACTGAGCTGAACTGGTCTGTACTGGTCTGTACTGGGGGGGGGGGGTGTCTCACCATGGCACCGAAGGCGGAGTCAAGGAGGCGCTTGAGGGCGGGGCCTGAGGCATCGGGGGCGGAGCTGATCGCAATCAACGTGATGCTGGGGGGGGCAGAAAGGGGGGGGGGGCACTTGTGGGGCTGCCCCATGGCACTGACCCCCAAGCGCACCCCAGCCCCCCCTTGACCCCTATTAACCGCTCCCAGTCCCCTATAACCCCCCCGTAACCCCCCCATGACCCCTATTAACACGGCTCCCCCCCAGCCCCCCTTGTGACCCCTCCCATAACCCCATGACCACGCCCCCTTGATTTGACCACACGCCCACTATGGCCACGCCCCCCCCTCTTCCCCCATTGGTCCCGCCCCATCTCGATCCCTCCCTGGCATGGCCCCGCCCACAACAATGACCACGCCCCCCCACAGTGACCACGCCCCCGTGTACTGGCCCCGCCCCTTCATTGACCCCGCCCCCCCCTCGCTTAGCCCCGCCCCTGACCTGCTCCCGTCCCCGCCCCATTGCAGCCGGGTCCCGGGGGTCTCCGCGCGCTGCAGCCCGACCCCGGCTCCAGCCCCGAACATGTGGACGCCATTGAGGGCCCCAATGAGGGGGAACGGGGGCTGCGGGGGGGGGCAATGGTTATGGGGGGGTAATGGTGATGGGGGGCAATGGTTATGGGGGGTAATGGTGATGGGGGGTAATGGTTATGGGGGGTAATGGTGATGGGGGGCAATGGTTATGGGGGGTAATGGTGATGGGGGGTAATGGTTATGGGG
>NW_026635530.1:0-17190 GCF_028554395.1 Pezoporus wallicus | reverse complement strand
CCGTGCCAGCCCCACATCAGCCCCATGGCACGGCCCGGTGCCAGCCCCACTTTGTCCCCATGTCACATCCTGGTGCCAGCCCCACATCGTCCCCATAGCACGTCCCAGTGCCAGCCCCACATCGTCCTGGTGCCAGCCCCACATTGTCCCCATGTCACATCCTGGAGCCAGCCCCACATCGTCCCCATGTCACATCCTGGAGCCAGCCCCACATCGTCCCCATGTCACATCCTGCTGCCAGCCCCCCATCGTCCCCATGTCACATCCTGGAGCCAGTCCCACATCGCCCTGGTGCCAGCCCCACATCGTCCCCATGTCACATCCTGGTGCCAGCCCCACATTGTCCCCATGTCACATCCCGGTGCCAGCCCCACATCGTCCCCATGTCACATCCCGGTGCGAGCCCCACATCGTCCCCATGTCACATCCCGGTGCCAGCCCCACATCGTCCCCATGTCACATCCCGGTGCCAGCCCCACATCGTCCCCATGTCACATCCTGCTGCCAGCCCCACATCGTCCCCATGTCACATCCTGGTGCCAGCCCCACATCGTCCCCATGTCACATCCCGGTGCCAGCCCCACATCGTCCCCATGTCACATCCTGGTGCCAGCCCCACATTGTCCCGGTGCGAGCCCCACATCATCCCCATGTCACATCCCAGTGCCAGCCCCACATCGTCCCCATGTCACATCCTGCTGCCAGCCCCACATTGTCCTGGTGCCAGCCCCACATCGTCCCCATGTCACATCCCGGTGCCAGCCCCACATCGTCCCCATGTCACATCCTGGTGCCAGCCCCACATCGTCCTGGTGCCAGCCCCACATCGTCCCCATGTCACATCCTGGTGCCAGCCCCACATCGTCCCCATGTCACATCCTGCTGCCAGCCCCACATCGTCCCCATGTCACATCCCGGTGCCAGCCCCACATCGTCCTGATGTCACATCCTGCTGCCAGCCCCACATTGTCCCGGTGCGAGCCCCACATCATCCCCATGTCACATCCCAGTGCCAGCCCCACATCGTCCCCATGTCACATCCTGGAGCCAGCCCCACATCGTCCCCATGTCACATCCTGGAGCCAGCCCCACATCGTCCCCATGTCACATCCTGCTGCCAGCCCCACATCGTCCCCATGTCACATCCCGGTGCCAGCCCCACATCATCCCCATGTCACATCCTGCTGCCAGCCCCACATCGTCCCCATGTCACATCCTGGAGCCAGCCCCACATCGTCCCCATGTCACATCCTGCTGCCACCTCTGTGCCATTCCCTGCTGCTGGCCCCACACTGTCCCTCCGTGTCACATCCCCACATCTCCTCCTGCCACATCCGTGTCACATCCCAGCATCGTGCCCCACATCCATGTCCCGTGTCACATCCATGTCCCGTGTCACATCCATGTCCCCATCACATCCATGTCCCGTGTCACATCCATGTCCTGTGTCACATCCATGTCCCGTGTCACATCCATGTCCCCATCACATCCATGTCCCGTGTCACATCCATGTCCTGTGTCACATCCATGTCCCGTGTCACATCCATGTCCCGTGTCACATCCATGTCCCTGTGTCACATCCATGTCCTGTGTCACATCCATGTCCCTGTGTCACATCCATGTCCTGTGTCACATCCATGTCCCGTGTCACATCCATGTCCCCATCACATCCATGTCCCGTGTCACATCCATGTCCTGTGTCACATCCATGTCCCGTGTCACATCCATGTCCCGTGTCACATCCATGTCCCTGTGTCACATCCATGTCCTGTGTCACATCCATGTCCCTGTGTCACATCCATGTCCCTGTGTCACATCCATGTCCCTGTGTCACATCCATGTCCCCATCACATCCATGTCCCGTGTCACATCCATGTCCTGTGTCACATCCATGTCCTGTGTCACATCCATGTCCTGCGTCACATCCATGTCCTGTGTCACATCCATGTCCCGTGTCACATCCATGTCCCGTGTCACATCCATGTCCTGTGTCACATCCATGTCCCTGTGTCACATCCATGTCCTGTGTCACATCCATGTCCCTGTGTCACATCCATGTCCCTGTGTCACATCCATGTCCCGTGTCACATCCATGTCCCGTGTCACATCCATGTCCCGTGTCACATCCATGTCCCGTGTCACATCCATGTCCCGTGTCACATCCATGTCCCGTGTCACATCCATGTCCCGTGTCACATCCATGTCCCGTGTCACATCCATGTCCCGTGTCACATCCATGTCCCGTGTCACATCCATGTCCCGTGTCACATCCATGTCCAGTGTCACATCCATGTCCCTGTGTCACATCCATGTCCTGTGTCACATCCATGTCCTGTGTCACATCCATGTCCCTGTGTCACATCCATGTCCTGTGTCACATCCATGTCCCGTGTCACATCCATGTCCCGTGTCACATCCATGTCCCGTGTCACATCCATGTCCTGTGTCACATCCATGTCCTGTGTCACATCCATGTCCTGTGTCACATCCATGTCCCCATCACATCCATGTCCCGTGTCACATCCATGTCCCTGTGTCACATCCATGTCCCCATCACATCCATGTCCTGTGTCACATCCATGTCCTGTGTCACATCCATGTCCCGTGTCACATCCATGTCCTGTGTCACATCCATGTCCCTGTGTCACATCCATGTCCCTGTGTCACATCCATGTCCCGTGTCACATCCATGTCCCGTGTCACATCCATGTCCCGTGTCACATCCATGTCCCGTGTCACATCCATGTCCTGTGTCACATCCATGTCCTGTGTCACATCCATGTCCTGTGTCACATCCATGTCCCTGTGTCACATCCATGTCCTGTGTCACATCCATGTCCCTGTGTCACATCCATGTCCCTGTGTCACATCCATGTCCCGTGTCACATCCATGTCCCGTGTCACATCCATGTCCTGTGTCACATCCATGTCCTGTGTCACATCCATGTCCCGTGTCACATCCATGTCCCGTGTCACATCCATGTCCTGTGTCACATCCATGTCCTGTGTCACATCCATGTCCCTGTGTCACATCCATGTCCTGTGTCACATCCATGTCCCTGTGTCACATCAATGTCCCTGTGTCACATCCATGTCCCGTGTCACATCCGTGTCCCGTGTCACATCCATGTCCCCATCACATCCATGTCCCTGTGTCACATCCATGTCCCGTGTCACATCCATGTCCCCGTGTCACATCCATGTCCCCATCACATCCATGTCCCCATCACATCCATGTCCTGTGTCACATCCATGTCCTGTGTCACATCCATGTCCCTGTGTCACATCCATGTCCTGTGTCACATCCATGTCCTGTGTCACATCCATGTCCCTGTGTCACATCCATGTCCTGTGTCACATCCATGTCCCCATCACATCCATGTCCTGTGTCACATCCATGTCCTGTGTCACATCCATGTCCTGTGTCACATCCATGTCCTGTGTCACATCCATGTCCCTGTGTCACATCCATGTCCCGTGTCACATCCATGTCCCGTGTCACATCCATGTCCCGTGTCACATCCATGTCCCGTGTCAAATCCATGTCCCGTGTCACATCCATGTCCTGTGTCACATCCATGTCCTGTGTCACATCCATGTCCTGTGTCACATCCATGTCCCTGTGTCACATCCATGTCCTGTGTCACATCCATGTCCCGTGTCACATCCATGTCCCTGTGTCACATCCATGTCCCTGTGTCACATCCATGTCCCTGTGTCACATCCATGTCCCTGTGTCACATCCATGTCCTGTGTCACATCCATGTCCCGTGTCACATCCATGTCCCGTGTCACATCCATGTCCCGTGTCACATCCATGTCCCTGTGTCACATCCATGTCCCCATCACATCCATGTCCTGTGTCACATCCATGTCCTGTGTCACATCCATGTCCCCATCACATCCATGTCCTGTGTCACATCCATGTCCTGTGTCACATCCATGTCCCCATCACATCCATGTCCCCATCACATCCATGTCCTGTGTCACATCCATGTCCCGTGTCACATCCATGTCCCCATCACATCCATGTCCCCATCACATCCATGTCCTGTGTCACATCCATGTCCTGTGTCACATCCATGTCCCTGTGTCACATCCATGTCCCGTGTCACATCCGTGTCCCGTGTCACATCCATGTCCCCATCACATCCATGTCCCCATCACATCCATGTCCTGTGTCACATCCATGTCCTGTGTCACATCCATGTCCCCCTCACATCCATGTCCTGTGTCACATCCATGTCCTGTGTCACATCCATGTCCTGTGTCACATCCATGTCCCTGTGTCACATCCATGTCCTGTGTCACATCCATGTCCTGTGTCACATCCATGTCCCCATCACATCCATGTCCTGTGTCACATCCATGTCCTGTGTCACATCCATGTCCCTGTGTCACATCCATGTCCTGTGTCACATCCATGTCCCCATCACATCCATGTCCTGTGTCACATCCATGTCCTGTGTCACATCCATGTCCCCATCACATCCATGTCCTGTGTCACATCCATGTCCCCATCACATCCATGTCCTGTGTCACATCCATGTCCTGTGTCACATCCATGTCCCCATCACATCCATGTCCTGTGTCACATCCATGTCCCCATCACATCCATGTGCTGTGTCACATCCATGTGCTGTGTCACATCCATGTCCCCGTGTCACATCCATGTCCCGTGTCACATCCATGTCCCGTGTCACATCCATGTCCCGTGTCACATCCATGTCCTGTGTCACATCCATGTCCTGTGTCACATCCATGTCCTGTGTCACATCCATGTCCCCATCACATCCATGTCCCCATCACATCCATGTCCTGTGTCACATCCATGTCCTGTGTCACATCCATGTCCCCATCACATCCATGTCCCCATCACATCCATGTCCTGTGTCACATCCATGTCCTGTGTCACATCCATGTCCCGTGTCACATCCATGTCCCGTGTCACATCCATGTCCTGTGTCACATCCATGTCCCCATCACATCCATGTCCTGTGTCACATCCATGTCCTGTGTCACATCCATGTCCTGTGTCACATCCATGTCCCCATCACATCCATGTCCTGTGTCACATCCATGTCCTGTGTCACATCCATGTCCCCATCACATCCATGTCCTGTGTCACATCCATGTCCTGTGTCACATCCATGTCCTGTGTCACATCCATGTCCCCATCACATCCATGTCCTGTGTCACATCCATGTCCTGTGTCACATCCATGTCCCCATCACATCCATGTGCTGTGTCACATCCATGTCCTGTGTCACATCCATGTCCCCGTGTCACATCCATGTCCCGTGTCACATCCATGTCCTGTGTCACATCCATGTCCCGTGTCACATCCATGTCCTGTGTCACATCCATGTCCTGTGTCACATCCATGTCCCCATCACATCCATGTCCCCATCACATCCATGTCCTGTGTCACATCCATGTCCTGTGTCACATCCATGTCCCCATCACATCCATGTCCCCATCACATCCATGTCCCCATCACATCCATGTCCTGTGTCACATCCATGTCCTGTGTCACATCCATGTCCTGTGTCACATCCATGTCCCCATCACATCCATGTCCTGTGTCACATCCATGTCCCCATCACATCCATGTCCTGTGTCACATCCATGTCCCTGTGTCACATCCATGTCCTGTGTCACATCCATGTCCTGTGTCACATCCATGTCCTGTGTCACATCCATGTCCCCGTGTCACATCCATGTCCTGTGTCACATCCATGTCCCCATCACATCCATGTCCTGTGTCACATCCATGTCCTGTGTCACATCCATGTCCCGTGTCACATCCATGTCCCGTGTCACATCCATGTCCCCATCACATCCATGTCCCCATCACATCCATGTCCCCATCACATCCATGTCCTGTGTCACATCCATGTCCTGTGTCACATCCTTGTCCCCATCACATCCATGTCCCCATCACATCCATGTCCTGTGTCACATCCATGTCCCCATCACATCCATGTCCTGTGTCACATCCATGTCCCCATCACATCCATGTCCCCATCACATCCATGTCCCCATCACATCCATGTCCCGTGTCACATCCATGTCCCGTGTCACATCCATGTCCTGTGTCACATCCATGTCCTGTGTCACATCCATGTCCTGTGTCACATCCATGTCCTGTGTCACATCCATGTCCTGTGTCACATCCATGTCCCTGTCCTGCTGCCACCTCCTGTCCCCGTTCCTCTCCCCACTGAGGCACCAGGATGTTGAGAGGCCATGGAGGGGATGCACCCGGATGCCCTGGGATGCACCGGGACACACTGGGACACATCGGGATGCACCGGGATGTGCTGGGATGCACCAGGACGCACTGGGATGCCCTGGGATCCACTGGGATGTGCCAGGATGCACCGGGATGCCCTGGGATGCACCGAGATGCCCTGGGACGCACCGGGATGCACCGGGATGTGCCAGGATGCACTGAGATGCCCTGGGACGCACCGGGATGTGCCAGGATGCACCGGGATGCACCAGGACGCACTGGGATGCACTGGGACGCACCGGGACGCACCAGGATGCACCGGGATGCCCTGGGACGCACCGGGATGCCCTGGGATGCACTGGGACGCACCGGGCCGTACCGGGATGCCCTGGGACGCACTGGGATGTGCCAGGACGCACCGGGATGCCCTGGGATGCACCGGGATGCCCTGGGATGCACTGGGACGCACCGGGCCGTACCGGGATGCCCTGGGACGCACTGGGATGTGCCAGGACGCACCGGGATGCCCTGGGATGCACTGGGACGCACCGGGCCGCACCGGGATGCCCTGGGACGCACTGGGATGTGCCAGGACGCACCGGGATGCCCTGGGATGCACTGGGACGCACCGGGCCGCACCGGGATGCCCTGGGACGCACTGGGCCGCACCGGGCCGCGCTGGGTCAGGGGGCTCCGAGGCGGGTGCTGGGTGCCCCGGGGTCCCCCATGGCGGTGCCGGGGCCGCCCCGGTGCTACCTGGTGAAGAAGGGGAGGTGGGGCTGGGCCAGGCCGGCGCCGCTGCGGGGGGACTCGGTCCTGGCCATGACGTCCTTGAACCAGGAGGCAACGTCCACGTCCAGCGACTCGTAGCGCTTGATGAAGCTGTGCTCCTGGGGACAGGAGCGGGACCGGCACGGGGGACATGGGGGGACATGGGGGGACATGGGGTCAGGGATGGGGATGGGGATGGGGGGGAGATGGGATCAGGGATGGGGGAATGGGGAAGGGGGGAGATGGGATCAGGGATGGGGGAATGGGGAAGGGGGGACATGGGGTCAGGGATGGGGATGGGGATGGGGGGGAGATGGGATCAGGGATGGGGGAATGGGGAAGGGGGGAGATGGGATCAGGGATGGGGGAATGGGGAAGGGGGGAGATGGGGTTAGGAATGGGGATGGGGATGGGGGGGAGATGGGATCAGGGATGGGGGAATGGGGAAGGGGGGAGATGGGATCAGGGATGGGGGAATGGGGAAGGGGGGACATGGGGTCAGGGATGGGGATGGGGATGGGGGGGAGATGGGATCAGGGATGGGGGAATGGGGAAGGGGGGAGATGGGATCAGGGATGGGGGAATGGGGAAGGGGGGACATGGGGTCAGGGATGGGGATGGGGATGGGGGGAGATGGGATCAGGGATGGGGGAATGGGGAAGGGGGAGATGGGATCAGGGATGGGGGAATGGGGAAGGGGGGACATGGGGTCAGGGATGGGGATGGGGATGGGGGGAGATGGGATCAGGGATGGGGGAATGGGGAAGGGGGGAGATGGGGTCAGGAATGGGGATGGGGATGAGGGGAGATGGGGTTAGGAATGGGGATGGGGATGGGGGGAGATGGGGTCAGGAATGGGGATGGGGGGAGATGGGGTCAGGGACGGGGACAGGGGGAGGTGGGGGGAGATGGGGTCAGGGACGGGGACGGGGGGGGAGATGGGGGGAAATGGGGTCAGGGACGGGGGGATGGGGGGAGATGGGTTCAGGGACAGGGATGGGGATGGGGGGGAGATGGGGTCAGGGACGGGGATGGGGGGAGATGGGGTCAGGGACAGGGATGGGGATGGGGGGAGATGGGGTGGGAGATGGGGTCAGGGACAGGGGGATGGGGGGAGATGGGGTCAGGGACAGGGGGGGGAGATGGGGTGGGAGATGGGGTCAGGGACAGGGGGATGGGGGGAGATGGGGTCAGGGGGACAGGGACGGGGGATGGGGACATGGGGATGGGGATGGGGAGATGGGGACATGGGGATGGGGATGGGGACAGGGGGATGGGGACATGGGGATGGGGATGGGGACAGGGGGATGGGGACATGGGGATGGGGACAGGGGGATGGGGTCAGGGGGATGGGGACATGGGGATGGGGATATGGAGATGGGGACACGGGGATGGGGACAGGGATACAGGGATGGGGATGGGGATGAAGAGACAGAGATGGGGTCAGGGACAGGGACATGGGGATGGGGGGATGAAGAGGGGGAGATGGGGACAGGGAGACAAGGATGGGGAGATAGGGATTGGGACAGAGGGATGGGGACACGGGGATGGGCACAGGGGGATGGGGACAGGGGGATGGGGACATGGGGATGGGCACAGGGGGATGGGGATGGGGACACGGGGATGGGGATGGGGGGATGGGGACAGGGGGATGGGGACACGGGGATGGGCACAGGGGGATGGGGATGGAGACGGGGATGGGGACAGGGGGATGCGGATGGGGACATGGGGATGGGGATGTGGGGATGGGCACAGGGGGATGGGGTCGGGGTGCAGTAAGGCCCCCCCCCCCCCAGGCCCTGGGGCTCACCAGTAACTTGTTGTACTTTGGTCTCTTCCTGTGGTCCTTGGTGAGGCTGCAGGAGAAGGGGGGGGGGGGGTCAGCACCCAGGGGGCACCCAAGGGGGGGGGGGGGGGCGGGGGTCAGCACCCAGGGACCACCCAAGGGGTGGGGGGGGGGGGGGGGCACCCACCAGTCCCTGACGAAGGCCTGGAAGTCCCCAGAGAAGCCCATGGCGGGGGGCAGCAGGGGGGGGTCCTCCTGCAACACCTTGGTCAGCACCTCGAAATCTGTCTTACAGTTCTGGTACGGGAACTGCCCCGTGGCCAGCTCCACCTGCGGGATAGGGGGGACGTGTGGGGTACGGGGGACGTGTGGGGTACGGGGGAGATGTGGGGTACAGGGGACGTGTGGGGTACGGGGGACGTGTGGGGTACGGGGGACATGTGGGGTACAGGGGGGACGTGGGGTACAGGGGACGTGTGGGGTACGGGGGACGTGTGGGGTACGGGGGACGTGTGGGGTACGGGGGACACATGTGGGGTACGGGGGACATGTGGGGTACGGGGGGGACGTGTGGGGTACAGGGGGGACATGTGGGGTACGGGGGACGTGTGGGGTACGGGGGACATGTGGGGTACAGGGGGGACGTGGGGTACAGGGGACGTGTGGGGTATGGGGGACGTGTGGGATAGGGGGACGTGTGGGGTACGGGGGACATGTGGGGTACAGGGGACATGTGGGGTACGGGGGGACGTGTGGGGTACAGGGGGGACATGTGGGGTACGGGGGACGTGTGGGGTACGGGGGACATGTGGGGTACAGGGGGGACGTGGGGTACAGGGGACGTGTGGGGTACGGGGGACGTGTGGGATAGGGGGACGTGTGGGGTACGGGGGACATGTGGGGTACAGGGGACATGTGGGGTACGGGGGGGACGTGTGGGGTACAGGGGACATGTGGGGTACGGGGGACGTGTGGGGTAGGGGGGACGTGTGGGGTACGGGGGACGTGTGGGGTACGGGGGACGTGTGGGGTATGGGGGACGTGTGGGATAGGGGGACGTGTGGGGTACGGGGGACATGTGGGGTACAGGGGACATGTGGGGTACGGGGGGGACGTGTGGGGTACAGGGGACATGTGGGGTACATGAGATACAGGGACATGGGATACATGGGACATAGGACATGGGATACATGGGACATAGGACATGGCATATAGGGACATGGGATACATGGGATACAGGGACATGGGATACATGGGACACAGGACATGGGATACAGGGACATGGGATACATGGGATACAGGGACATGGGATACATGGGACACAGGATATGGGATATAGGGACATGGGATACATGGGATACAGGGACATGGGATACATGGGACACAGGATATGGGATACATGGGACACAGGACATGGGATAAAGGGACATGGGATACATGGGATACAGGGACATGGGATACATGGGATACAGGGACATGAGATACATGGGATACAGGGCAAGGGACACAGGGACATGGGACACAAGGGACACAGAGACACGGGACACAAGAGTACATGGGACCCACGGGACAAGTGGGACACGTGGGGACACAGGACACCAACATGGGGGACACAAGGGACAGTGGGCATGGGACATGTGGGACATGGGACATGTGGGACATGTGGGACATGGGACATGTGGGAGATAGCACATGGGATATGGGACACGTGGGACACAGGACATGGGACACAGGACATGGGACACATGGGACACAGGACATGCGGGACATGGGACACGGGACAGGGGACATGTGGGAGATAGCACATGGGATATGGGACACGTGGGACACAGGACATGGGACACAGGACATGGGACACATGGGACACAGGACATGCGGGACATGGGACACGGGACAGGGGACATGTGGGAGATAGCACATGGGATATGGGACACGGGACACGTGGGACACAGGACACGGGACACGTGGGATACAGGACTTGGGACACTTGGGACACAGGACATGTGGTACATGGGACATGTGGGAGATAGCACATGGGATATGGGACACGTGGGACACATGGGACACGTGGGATACAGGACATGGGACACGTGGGATACAGGACATGGGACACAGGACATGGGACACTTGGGACACGGGACATGGGACACGTGGGACATGGGACATGGGACACGTGGAACACGGGACATGGGACACGTGGAACACTGCACATGGGACACGTGGAACACGGCACATGGGACACGTGGAACATGGGACACGTGGGACACAGGACATGGGACACGGGACATGGGACACGTGGGACATGGGACACGTGGGACACAGGACATGGGACACTTGGGACACGGGACATGGGACACGTGGAACATGGGACATGGGACACGTGGGACACAGGACATGGGACACGTGGGACATGGGACATGTGGGACATGGGACACGTGGGATACAGGACATGGGACACGTGGGATACAGGACACGTGGGACACGTGGGATACCGGACATGGGACATGTGGGACACAGGACATGGGACATGTGGAACATGTGACACATGGGACACAGGACATGGGACACATGGAACACGGGACATGTGGAACACAGGACACGGGACACAGGACATGGGACACGTGACACATGGGACACAGGACATGGGATACGTGGGACACAGGACATGGGACACGTGGGATACAGGACACGGGACATGTGGAACACAGGACACGGGACACGTGGGACACAGGACATGGGACACGTGGGACATGGGACATGTGGGACATGGGACACGTGGGATACAGGACACGTGGGACACAGGACATGGGACACGTGGGATACAGGACACGTGGGACACAGGACATGGGACACGTGGGACATGGGACATGTGGGACATAGGACATGGGACACGTGGGATACAGGACATGGGACACGTGGGATACAGGACACGTGGGACACGTGGGATACCGGACATGGGACATGTGGGACACAGGACATGGGACATGTGGAACATGTGACACATGGGACACAGGACATGGGACACGTGGAACACGGGACATGTGGAACACAGGACACGGGACACGTGGGACACAGGACATGGGACACGTGGGACACATGGGACACAGGACATGGGATACGTGGGACACAGGACATGGGATACGTGGAACACAGGACATGGGACACATGGGATACTGGACACGGGACACGTGGGACATGGGACACGTGGGATACAGGATATGGGACACGTGGAACACAGGACATGGGACACGTGGGATACAGGACACGGGACATGTGGAACACAGGACACGGGACACGTGGGACACAGGACATGGGACACGTGGGACATGGGACACGTGGGACACAGGACACAGGACACATGGAACACAGGACATGGGACACGTGGGACACAGGACATGGGACATGTGGGACATATGACATGTGGGATACAGGACATGGGACATGTGGGATATGTGACACATGGGACACAGAACATGGGACACGTGGGACATGTGACACGTGGGACACAGGACATGGGACACGTGGGACATGTGACATGTGGGATACAGGACATGGGACACGTGGGACATGGGACACAGGACATGGGACACGTGGGACACGGGATATGTGGGATGGGGGACATGGGACGTGGGACACAGGACATGGGGGACATGTTAGGGACAAGCAAAGGATGCACTAAGGACATGTTAGGGACGTGCTAAGGACACATTAGACACGCTAAGGACACGTTAGGGACACGCTAGGAACCCACTAAGGACACGCTAGGGACATGTTAGGGACACATTAGGGACACGCTAGGGACACGCTACAGGCACATTAGGGACACGGTAGGAACCCACTAAGGACACGCTAGGGACATGTTAGGGACACATTAGGGACACGCTAGGGACACGCTACAGGCACATTAGGGACAAGGTAGGAACCCACTAAGGACACGCTAGGGACATGTTAGGGACACATTAGGGACACGCTAGGGACACGCTACAGGCACATTAGGGACACGGTAGGAACCCACTAAGGACACGCTAGGGACATGTTAGGGACACATTAGGGACACGCTAGGGACACGCTACAGGCACATTAGGGACAAGGTAGGAACCCACTAAGGACACGCTAGGGACACGCTAGGGACACGCTACAGGCACATTAGGGACACGGTAGGGACACGTTAGGGACCCGCTAGGGACCCGCTAGGGAAACGTAAGGGACACGCTAAGGACATATTAGAGCCACACTAAGGATACATTAGGGACACACTAAGGACGTTAGGAACACGATAAGGATATGTCAGGGACATGCTCAGGACACGTTAAGGACACACAAAGGATATGTCAGGGACATGCTCAAGACACGTTAAGGACACACAAAGGATAAGCCAAGGGCACGTTAGGGACCCGCTAAGGACATGCTAGGGACACACTAAGGACACGCGAGAGATACGTTAAGGACACTCTAGGGACACGTTAGGGACCAGCTAAGGACACACTAGGCACACGCAAATGACACGCTAAGAACATGCTATGGACATGTTAGGGACATGCTAAGGACACATTAGGGAAACTTTAAGGACACGTTAGGGACCTGCTAAGGGCACGCTAGGGACACTTTAGGGACACGCTAGGGACACGTTAAGGACACGCTAAGGACACACCAGGCACACGTTAAGGACACATTAGGGACACGCTAAGGACACTTTAGGGACACGTTAAGAACACGCTAGGGACACGTTAAGGACATGCCAGGGACACGTTAAGGACACGCCAGGGACACGTTAAGGACACTTTAGGGACACGTTGACACTTTAGGGACACGTTAAGAACACACTAGGGACATGCTAGGGACATGCTAAGGACACTTTAGGGACACGTTAAGGACACGCTGGGGACACGTTAAGGACACGCCAGGGACACGTTAGGAACATGCACACTTTAGGGACATGTTAAGGATGCGTTAGGGACACGTTAAGGACACGCCAGGGACACGTCAAGGACACGCCAGGGACACGTTAAGGACACTTTAGGGACACGTTAAGAACACACTAGGGACATGCTAGGGACATGCTAAGGACACTTTAGGGACACGTTAAGGACACGCTGGGGACACGTTAAGGACAGGCCGGGGACACGTTAAGGACACGCCAGGGACACGTTAGGAACATGCTAAGGACACTTTAGGGACATGTTAAGGATGCGTTAGGGACACGTTAAGGACACGCTAGGGACACGTCAAGGACACGCCAGGGACACGTTAAGGACCCGTTAAGGACACGTCACCAGGGAGATGCCGAGGCTCCAGACGTCGGCGCGGATATCGTAGTCGGGCTTGGTAGGGTCGGGGGGGTCGATGCGCTCGGGCTGGTTGTGGGGGGAAGGGAGAGAGAAACAGAGAGGATGGAGGCACCGAGGGCACCCTCAGCACCCCAGAGCCCCCCATGCCCTCCCCCCCCCCCTCCCGGCACCCATGGGTGCTCACGGCCATGTAGGCGGCGCAGCCGGCGCTGCGGGTCTTGGCTTTGGAGTCCACGAGGCGGCCGCTGATGCCGAAGTCGCAGAGCTTGACCTGGCCCCGCTCGTCCAGGAGGATGTTGGAAGGTTTCACGTCCCGATGGATCACGCCGTGCTTCTCCTTCAGGTAGAACAGCGCCTTCACGATCTGCGGGGAGGCCGTCAGCAGCCGCGGGACCCCCCCCCCCCCAACCACCACTGTCCCCAAACTCTGCTGCCCCATCCCTGGGCACCCCAAACCCCGCTCACCGCCACCGTCATCTTCCCCAGGATGCGCTCGGGAATGGGGCCCTGGATGCGCTTCTTGAGCTTCTCGGCGCACGTGCCCATGAGCTCCATGGCGATGAAGACGTCGGTCTGGGGATGGGGAGGAAGGGAAGGGTGAGGGAAGGAGGAAGGGAGGGAGCTGGACCCCTTGTGAGGGGGGGGCACATGGATGGAGCCGGACCCTGGGGGCACCCATGGGTGGATCCGGACCCTAGGGGCACCCATGGATGGATCCGGACCCTAGGGGCACCCATGGATAGATCTGGACCCTGTGGGGATCCATGGATAGATCTGGACCCTAGGGGCACCCATGGATGTATCTGGATCCCAGGGAGACCCATGGATGGATCTGGACCCTAGGGGCACCCAAGGATGGATCCGGGCCCTGAGAGCACCCATGGATGGATCTCGACCCTGGGAGCACCCATGGATGGATCTCGACCCTGGGGGGACCCAAGGATGGATCCAGACCCTAGGGGCACCCATGGATTAATCCAGACCCTAGGAGCACCATGGATTAATCCAGACCCTAGGGGAACCCATGGATGGATCTGGATCCCAGGGAGACCCATGGATGGATCCGGACCCTAGGGGCACCCAAGGATGGATCCGGACCCTAGGGGCACCCATGGATGGATCCGGACCCTAGGGGCACCCAAGGACGGATCCGGTCCCTAGGGGCACCCATGGATGGATCTCGACCCTGAGAGCACCCATGGATGGATCTGGACCCTGAGAGCACCCATGGATGGATCTGGTCCCTGTGAGGACCCATGGATGGATCTGGGAGGACCCACGGATGAATCCAGAGCCTAGATGCGGGGTGCACCCCGTCTGCCTCGAGGCCCGGGGGGTGCTCAGTGCTCACGTTGGTGATGAAGGTCCCGAAGCACTGCACGATGTAGGGGCAGTCGTGGCTCTTGAGCACCACATCCAGATCCATCAGGATCCGTTTGTTCTCCTCCCGGTTCCCCGAGCGCCGCATTTGCTGTTGGAGGGCGGGGGGGTGGGGGGGGAGTTGGGGGTCAGGCTTGGATCCCAGCTCATTTTGGGGTGCTGGGGGGGGGGGGGGGAAGGGGGGGTCCCCACCTTGACAGCGATGACGTGGCCGGTCTTGCGGAACCGCATCTTCCACACCTGGCCGCAGGTCCCGCTCCCGATCTCCCCCAGGTTTTCCAGGTCGTTGATCTCTGCTTGGTAACGCTATGGGGCAGGATGGGGGGGGGACACGACACGGTTGGGGGTCAGGGACCCATTGGTCCCACACCATGTGTCCTGGGTGGTGTCATCCCCCCCCCCCCATTGCTCACCTGCCCCCCCACAGTGAGGTACCCGGTCTGCTTCATGATCTCCTGCAGCTTCTGGTCGATTTCGATGCTGGGGAGAAGAAAGAGGAGGTTGGCCAATCAGAATGGGGTAAAAGGGGGAGCCTGGCCAATCAGAACAGGGTAAAGGGGGAGCCTGGCCAATCAGAATGGGGTAAAAGGGGGAGCCTGGCCAATCAGAATGGGGTAAAAGAGGAGCCTGGCCAATCAGAATGGGGTAAAAGGGGAGCCTGGCCAATCAGAATGGGGTAAAAGGGGAGCCTGGCCAATCAGAATGGGGTAAAAGGGGGAGCCTGGCCAATCAGAATGGGGTAAAAGGGGAGCCTGGCCAATCAGAATGGGGTAAAAGGGGAGCCTGGCCAATCAGAATGGGGTAAAAGGGGAGCCTGGCCAATCAGAATGGGGTAAAAGGGGGAGCCTGGCCAATCAGAATGGGGTAAAAGGGGAGCCTGGCCAATCAGAATGGGGTAAAAGGGGAGCCTGGCCAATCAGAATGGGGTAAAAGGGGAGCCTGGCCAATCAGAATGGGGTAAAAGGGGAGCCTGGCCAATCAGAATGGGGTAAAAGGGGGAGCCTGGCCAATCAGAATGGGGTAAAAGGGGAGCCTGGCCAATCAGAATGGGGTAAAAGGGGAGCCTGGCCAATCAGAATGGGGTAAAAGGGGAGCCTGGCCAATCAGAATGGGGTAAAAGGGGAGCCTGGCCAATCGGAATGGGGTAAAAGGGGAGCCTGGCCAATCAGAATGGGGTAAAAGGGGAGCCTGGCCAATCAGAATGGGGTAAAAGGGGAGCCTGGCCAATCAGAATGGGGTAAAAGGGGGAGCCTGGCCAATCAGAATGGGGTAAAAGGGGAGCCTGGCCAATCAGAATGGGGTAAAAGGGGGAGCCTGGCCAATCAGAATGGGGTAAAAGAGGAGCCTGGCCAATCAGAATGGGGTAAAAGGGGAGCCTGGCCAATCAGAATGGGGTAAAAGGGGGAGCCTGGCCAATCAGAATGGGGTAAAAGGGGAGCCTGGCCAATCAGAATGGGGTAAAAGGGGAGCCTGGCCAATCAGAATGGGGTAAAGGAGGAGCCTGGCCAATCAGAATGGGGTAAAGGGGGAGCCTGACCAATCAGAATGGGGTAAAAGGGGAGCCTGGCCAATCAGAATGGGGTAAAAGGGGAGCCTGGCCAATCAGAATGGGGTAAAAGGGGAGCCTGGCCAATCAGAATGGGGTAAAAGGGGAGCCTGGCCAATCAGAATGGGGTAAAAGGGGGAGCCTGGCCAATCAGAATGGGGTAAAAGGGGGAGCCTGGCCAATC
>NW_026635529.1:0-1784 GCF_028554395.1 Pezoporus wallicus | reverse complement strand
ATGAAACAGGGCTGGGCTGGGTTAAACTGGGGTGGATTGCATTATACTGAGCTGGTGTGTATTAAATATGGCTGGACTGGGTTAAACTGGGCTGGGCTGGGTTAAACTGGACTGGAGTGGATTATACTGAGCTGGAGTGTATTAAATATGGCTGGACTGGCTTAAAGTGGGCTGGGCTGTAACAAACTGGGCTGGACTGGGTTAAACTGGGCTGGAGTGTATTAAATGTGGCTGGACTGGGTTAAACTGGGCTGGAGTGGGTTAAACTGGGCTGGGATGGATTGAACTGATCTGGAGTGGATTAAACTAGGCTGGACAGGGTTAAACTGAGCTAGAGTGAGCTGAACTGGGCTGGGCTGGATGAAACGTGGCTGGGCTGGGTTAAACTGGGGTGGATTGCATTATACTGAGCAGGTGTGTTTTAAATATGGCTGGACTGGGTTAATGTGGGCTGGGCTGGATCCAACTGGGTTGGACTTGGTTAAAGTGGGCTGGGCTGGATTTAACTGAGCTGGCCTGGGTTAAACACAGCTGGACTGGGTTAAACATGACTGGGCTGGGTTAAACTTTGCTGCTGTGAACTAAACTGGGCTGGACTGTGTTAAACTGGGCTGGGTTTGATTAAATTTACCTGTACAGGAATAAAGTGGGCTGGACTGGGTTAACCTGAGCTGGACTAGGTTAAACTGGGCTTGTCTGGATTAAACTGGGCTGGACTGTGTCAAACTGAGTTGGGCTGGATTAAACTGAGCTGGACTGGGTGAAGCTGGGCTGGACCAGATTAAACTGAGATGGAGTGTATTAAACTGGGCTGGCCTGGTCTAAAGTGGGCTGGCCTGGATTAAACTGAACTGGACTGGGTTAAACTTGGCTGCGCTGGGTTAAATTGAGCTGGACTGGGTCAAACTGAGCTGGCCTGGGTTAAACTGGGCTGGGCTGGATTGAACTGAGGTGGACTGGGTTAAAGAGGCTTGACTGGGTTAAACAGTGCTAGAGTGAACTGAAGTGGGCTGGGCAGGATGAAAGTGAGCTGGACAGGGTTAAACTGGGCTGGGTTGTATCAAACTGGGCTGGCCTGGGTTAAACTGGGCTGTAGTGGGTTAAAGTGGGCTGGACGGGGTTAAACTGTGCTAGAGTGAACTGAAGTGGGCTGGGCTGGATGAAACTGAGCTGGACTGGGTTAAAGTGGGCTGGGATGGGTTAAACTGGGTTGGACTGGGTTAAAGTGGGCTGGGCTGGGTTAAACTGGGCTGGCCTGGGTTAAACTGGGCTGGGCTGGATCAAACTGGGCTGGACAGGGTTAAACTGTGCTAGAGTGAACTGAACTGGGCTGGGCTGGATTAAAGTGAGCTGGCCTGGGTTCAAGTGGACCGGGCTGGATCAAACTGAGCTGGACTGTGTTTAAACTTATCTGTAGTGGGTTAAAGTGGGCTGGATTGGGTTAAACTGTGCTAGAGTGAACTGAAGTGGGCTGAGCTGGATGAAACTGAGCTGGACTGGGTTAAAGTGGGCTGGGCTGGGTTAAACTGGGTTGGACTGGGTTAATCTTGGCTGGGCTGGATTCTACTGAGCTGGAGTGTATTAAATATGGCTGGACTGGGTTAAAGTGGGCTGCGCTGTAACAAACTGGGATGGACTGGATTAAACTGGGCTGGGCTGTATCAAAGTGGGCTGGCCCGGGTTAAACTGGGCTGGGATGGATTGAACTGAGCTGGACTGAATTAAATTGGTCTGGACAGGGTTAAACTGTGCTAGAGTGAACTGAAGTGGGCTGGGCAGGATGA
>NW_026635528.1:0-1793 GCF_028554395.1 Pezoporus wallicus | reverse complement strand
TGGGTGCTGCACTGGTTCCTGTCTGTGTGTGAGCCCAGAGCACCCATGGGTGAGGCATTGGTACCAGTCTGTGTGTCAGCCCAGAGCACCCATGGGTGCTGCACTGGCAGCCCAGAGGCACCCATGGGTGCTGCATTGGTTCGTGTCTGTGTGTGAGCCCCAGAGCACCCATGGGTGCTGCATTGGTTCGTGTCTGTGTGTGAGCCCAGAGCACCCATGGGTGCTGCATTGGTTCCTGTCTGTGTGTGAGCCCAGAGCACCCATGGGTGCTGCATTGGTTCCTGTCTGTGTGTGAGCCCAGAGCACCCATGGGTGCTGCATTGGTTCGTGTCTGTGTGTGAGCCCCAGAGCACCCATGGGTGCTGCATTGGTTCGTGTCTGTGTGTGAGCCCCAGAGCACCCATGGGTGCTGCATTGGTTCCTGTCTGTGTGTGAGCCCAGAGCACCCATGGGTGCTGCACTGGTTCGTGTCTGTGTGTGAGCCCAGAGCACCCATGGGTGCTGCACTGGTTCGTGTCTGTGTGTGAGCCCAGAGCACCCATGGGTGCTGCATTGGTTCGTGTCTGTGTGTGAGCCCCAGAGCACCCATGGGTGCTGCATTGGTTCCTGGGGGTGTGTGAGCCCAGAGCACCCATGGGTGCTGCATTGGTTCCTGTGGGTATGTGAGCCCAGAGCACCCATGGGTGCTGCATCAGCTCCTGTGTGTGTCTGAGCCCCGAGCACCCATGGGTGCTGCATTGGTTGCTGGGGGTGTGTGAGGCCCATAGCACCTATGGGTGCTGCATCAGCCCTTGTCTGTGTGTGAGCCCAGAGCATCCATGGGTGCTGCATTGGTTCCTGTGTGTGTGTGAGCCCAGAGCACCCATGGGTGCTTCATTGGTTCCTCTGTGTGTGTGAGCCCAGAGCACCCATGGGTGCTTCATTGGTTCTTGTGTGTGTGAGCCCATAGCACCCATGGGTGCTGCATTGGTTCCTGTGGGTGTGTGAGCCCAGCGCACCCATGGGTGCTGCATCAGCTCCTGTGTGTGTGTGAGCCCAGAGCACCCATGGGTGCTGCACATCGGTTCCTGGGGTGTGTGTGAGCCCCAGAGCACCCATGGGTGCTGCATCAGCTCCTGTGTGTGTGTGAGCCCCAGAGCACCCATGGGTGCTGCATCAGCTCCTGTGTGTGTGTGAGCCCAGAGCACCCATGGGTGCTGCATCAGCTCCTGTGGGTGTGAGCCCCAGAGCACCCATGGGTGCTGCATCAGCTCCTGTGTGCGTGTGTGTGTGTGTGTGCCCGTGCCCTAAGGTGAGACCCATAGCACCCATGGGTGCTCCATCACCTTCTCTGTGTGTGTGTGTGCACCCTAAGGTGAGACCCATACCACCTGTGGGTGCTCCATCACCTTCTCTGTGTGTGTGCATGTGCTTCAATGTGAGACCCATAGCACCCATGGGTGCTCCGTCACCTCCTGTGTGTGTGCCCTAAGGTAAGACCTATAGCACCCATGGGTGCTTAGTCACCTCCTATGTGTTTGTATGTGTCTCAGGGTGAGTGCTGCAGCGCCCATGGGTGCTCTTGTCACCTCCGGTGTCTGTGTGAGCCCCATAGCACCCATGGGTGCTCAATCACCTCCTATGTGTGTGTGTGCCCCAAGGTGAGCCCCACGGCACCCATGGGTGCTCCATCATTCTATGTGTGTGTGAGACCCGTAGCCCCCATGGGTGCTCCATCAGCTCCTGTGTGTGTGTGTGCCCCAAGGTGAGACCCATAGCGCCTATGGGTGCTCCATCATCTTCTGTGTGTATGA
>NW_026635527.1:0-1742 GCF_028554395.1 Pezoporus wallicus | reverse complement strand
TCCAGGAGATGCATTGGAGGAAGGTAGGAAAGGATTTCTGTGTGGTTTTGAATGTCTTTCTTCCCCATTGGGTACTGGGCTAAACCAAAGTCTTGTGAAGTGGGGAAATCTGTATAACAGAGGGAGAAATAACTCACAATCAACTTCTGGAAAGAATATGTAATTCAAAGATTATTAAAAAGAACTACATGAAGGCAAAAAGAGGCACTAAGCATACCTGGGTGCGCTTATGCAGGGTGAATAATGCAGCTTGAAGTCCCAGATGCAGATGGCTGGTTATTGCACTCGCTCCATCCGCTTCGTCAGGGGACCCAGGCCAGCAGCACCTTGGGTGTTCAGGGGAGAGGAAGACCCCTGATCCTCCCTCCCAACAGCACTCAGGTTTTTACAACCCTATTTAAATTCACAGCAGAGCAGAGACTCAGATATGACTTGTCCCCATTTCCCACAAGGGCTCTGATATCAAGAGACTGACAGAGCTTTATTTCTCAGAATCACAGCCTGATTTGTGTTGGAAGGGACCTTAAAGCTCATCCATCTCCAACCCCTGCCACGGGCAGGGACACCTTCCACTAGAGCAGCTTGCTCCAAGCCCCTGTGTCCAACCTGGCCTTGAACATTGCCAGGGATGGGGCAGCCACAGCTTCTTTGGGCACCCTGTGCCAGCGCCTCAGCACCCTCACAGGGAGAAACTTCTGCCTAAGAGCTCATCTCAATATCCCCTCTGTCATTTCACGTGGCCAAACCTTATGGTCTGGAGTTGAAATACCTGGAAATACCAGTTAATATTTCCTTAAAACCAGAAATAAAATCAGAAATCATTTGTTAATATAAAACATGAGCTCAGATACCAGCTGGTTTGATGCCAGCAGGGCAAAGCCACCACCTTCTCCCTTTTGCTCTCTGAACCCTGAAATAAAGTTTGTTGTTATGTTTAATAGCATTAAATAATAAAATGTATTAATTTCAAGTAATATTTAAGTAACAATCACTTTGGACAACAACTTTCTTTCCAATACACAGTCACTGTCAGGTCTCAGGCTGCAGCCAGAGAATGTCCTGCCCATCCCAGCACAGAATGTAGTTTTGGTTTAAGGACTAGCGTGTTTTCCAGCTGTCATGCTTCCAAGTATGTTTAGTCCCTGCTTTGTGAAGGTGCTATATCCACCCGTCCTCATCAAGGTGCTATATCCAACCATCCTCTTCAACGTGCAATATCCAACCATCCTTGAAGGTGCAATATCCAGCTACCTTCTTCTCCTCACAAGGGCAGGGTAGCCCTCTCCTTTCATAGGACCCGTGAATGAATAAAGAGGAGAGGACTCTACTTTTTGCTTTCCTCATGGCATTCTTCATATCCACATTTCTTAGGCTGTGGATGAGTGGGTTCAGTATGAGGACAGCCACAGAGTACAGTATGGAGACCACCTCATCATGCTTCGAGGACTGGCTGGAGCTGGGCTGGAGGTACATGAAGAGGGAGCTGCCATAGTACAAAGCAATGGAGATGAAGTGAGACGCACAGGTGGAGAAAGCTTTGCGTTGACCAACCACAGACCGCATCTGCATGACAATGGAAAGGACCAAATGTAGGAGATGAGGATGAAGACCGTGGTGCTCAGTACCTTGAACCCCACCACGGCAGCAACCATCACCTCAATGGCAGGGGTGTCAGAGGAGGAGAGGGCTAGCAGTGGTGGTCCATCACAGAAGAAGTGATTGATCGTCTTGGGCTGACAGAA
>NW_026635526.1:0-1765 GCF_028554395.1 Pezoporus wallicus | reverse complement strand
GAGGGTGCTGTGGCTATGGGTCATGGGGCACCATGGGGATGTGTGGGGCACGGTGGGGGATGGGACGTGTGGGGCACAAGGGTGCTGTGGAGATGGGTTATGGGGCGCCATGGGGATGTGTGGGGCATGGAGGGGAATGGGGTGTGTGGGTCATGAGGGTGCTGTGGGGCAGGGCTATGGGGCGCCATGGGGACGTGTGGGTCACAAGGGTGCTGTGGAGATGGGCTATAGGGATGTGTGGGGCACAGTGGGGAATGGGGCATGTGGGTCATGAGGGTGCTGTGGGGCAGGGCCATGGGGACGTGTGGGTCACGAGGGTGCTGTCGGGATGGGCTATGGGGTGCCATGGGGATGTGTGGGGCATGGAGGGGAATGGGGTGTGTGGGTCAGGAGGGTGCTGTGGGGGAGGGCTGTGGGGCGCCATGGGAATGTGTGGGTCACGAGGGTGCTGTGGGGATGGGTTATGGGGTGCCATGGGGACGTGTTGGTCATGAGGGTGCTGTGGAGGTGGGCTATGGGGATGTGTGGGTCACGAGGGTGCTGTGGGGCAGGGCCATGGGGCGCCATGGGGACGTGTGGGTCACGAGGGTGCTGTGGAGATGGGTTATGGGGATGTGTGGGGCACGGTGGGGAATGGGATGTGTGGGGCATGAGGGTGCTGTGGCCATGGGGCGCCATGGGGACGTGGGGGCACGGTGGGGAATGGGGCGTGTGGGTCATGAGGGTACTGTGGGGCAGGGCCATGGGGACGTGTGGGTCAGGAGGGTGCTGTGGGGCTGGGCTATGGGGTGCCATGGGGACGTGTTGGTCACGAGGGTGCTGTGGAGGTGGGCTATGGGGATGTGCGGGTCAGGAGGGTGCTGTGGGGCAGGGCCATGGGGACGTGTGGGTCAGGAGGGTGCTGTGGGGCTGGGCTGTGGGGCGCCATGGGGACGTGTGGGTCAGGAGGGTGCTGTGGGGCTGGGCTATGGGGCGCCATGGGGATGTGTGGGTCACTGTGGGGAATGGGGCGTGCGGGTCAGGGGTGCTGTGGGGCTGGGCTGTGGGGATGTGTGGGTCACGGTGGGAAAGGGGACGTGTGGGTCAGGCGGGTGCTGTGGGGCTGGGCTATAGGGACGTGTGGGGCACCGTGGGGAATGGGACGTGTGGGTCAGGAGGGTGCTGTGGGGCTGGGCTGTGGGGCGCCATGGGGACGTGTGGGTCAGGAGGGTGCTGTGGGGCTGGGCTATGGGGCGCCATGGGGATGTGTGGGTCACTGTGGGGAATGGGGCGTGCGGGTCAGGGGTGCTGTGGGGCTGGGCTGTGGGGATGTGTGGGTCACGGTGGGAAAGGGGACGTGTGGGTCAGGCGGGTGCTGTGGGGCTGGGCTATAGGGACGTGTGGGGCACCGTGGGGAATGGGACGTGTGGGTCAGGAGGGTGCTGTGGGGCTGGGCTGTGGGGTGCCATGGGGACGTGTTGGTCACGAGGGTGCTGTGGAGGTGGGCTATGGGGCGCCATGGGGATGTGTGGGTCACTGTGGGGAATGGGGCGTGCGGGTCAGGGGTGCTGTGGGGCTGGGCTGTGGGGATGTGTGGGTCACGGTGGGAAATGGGATGTGTGGGTCAGGAGGGTGCCGTGGGGATGTGTGGGTCACGAGGGTGCTGTGGCCATGGGGCGCCATGGGGACGTGTGGGTCACGGTGGGGAATGGGACGTGTGGGTCAGGAGGGTGCTGTGGGGCTGGGCTATGGGGTGCCATGGGGACGTGTGGGTCACGGTGGGGAA
>NW_026635525.1:0-1788 GCF_028554395.1 Pezoporus wallicus | reverse complement strand
TTGCTGACACTGCTCACTTTCATACATAAAAGTCCATTTGAATTGTACCTCTCCGGAGCTTGCTCTAGGGGGCCCAGCAGCACAGCGAGGAGAGCACGGACGTTTGCCCTCTGCTTCCACAGCTGAAGGGCCAGGAGGGAAAGCTGGTGCGAGTGATCATCAGCACACAGTCAGCTTTGCAACGGTGCCTCCATCATTCCTCTCACTGCTCACTTTCATATCTGAGAGTGCATTTGAATGCAACATCTGCGGAGCTTGCTCTCGCCTACCCAGCAGCACAGTGAGTAGTGCATGGGCGTTTGTTCTTTACTCCCACAGCAGAAGTGCCAGCAGGGAAAGCTGGTGCTGGGAATCTTCAGCACTCAGTCAGCTTTGCAACTCTTTCAACATCAATCCTGTCGTTCTTCGGTTTCATACCTAAAAGTCCATTTGAATGCAACCTATCCAGAGCTTGTTCTCTGCTGCCCAGAAGTAAAAGTGAGCAGAGCATGATCGCTTGGCCTCTGCTCACACAGCCGAAGAGCCAGCAGGGAAACTAGTGCTAGTGATCCTCAGCACACAGTCAGCTTTGCAAAGGTGCCTCCATCATTGCTTTCACTGCTCACTGTCATACATGAAAAGCATTTGAATGCAATCTCTCTGGACCCTGCTCTCTGCTGCGCAGCAACACTGTGAGCACAGAATGAACATTTGGCCTCTGCTCCCACAGCAGAAGAGCCAGGAGGCAAAGCTGGTGCTGGGCCTCTTCAGCACACAGTCAGCTTTGCAACAGTGTCACCATCATTGCAGTCTCTCCTCAGTTTCATACCTAAAAGTCCATTTGAATACAAATGCTCAGGTGGTCGCTCTCAGCTGCCCAGCAGCGCTGTGAGTATAACACGAACGTTTGGCCTCTGCTCCCACAGCAGAAGAGCCAGGAGGGAAAGCTGATGCTGGGCCTCTTCAACACACTCACACCTTTGCATCGGTGCCTCCACCATTGCTTTCACTGCTCACTTTCATACACGTAAAGCATTTGAATGCTATCATTCCAGAGCCTGCTCTCTGCTGCGCAGCAACACAGTCAGCACAGAATGAACGTTTGGCCTCTGCTCCCACAGCAGAAGAGCCAGCAGGGAAAGCTGGTGCTGGGCCTCTTCAGCACACAGTCAGCTTTGCAACGGTGTCACCATCATTGCAGTCTTTCCTCGCTTTCATACCTAAAAGTCCATTTGAATACAAATTCTCAGGTGGTCGCCCTCAGCTGCCAGGCAGCACAGTGAGTATAGCACGAACGTTTGGCCTCTGCTCCCAAAGCAGAAAAGCCAGGAGGGAAAGCTGGTGCTGGGCCTGTTCAGCACACAATCACCTTTGCATCGGTGCCTCCATCATTGCTTTCACTGCTCACTTTCATACAGGAAAAGCATTTGAACGCAATCAGTCCAGAACCTGCTCTCTGCTGCGCAGCAGCGCAGTGAGCACAGAATGAACATTTGGCCTCTGCTCCCACAGCTGAAGACCCAGGAGGGAAAGCTGGTGCTGGGCCTCTTCAGCACACAGTCAGCTTTGCAACGGTGTCACCATGATTGCAGTCTCTCCTCAGTTTCATACCTAAAAGTCCATTTGAATACAAATTCTTGGGTCGTCGCTCTCAGCTGCCCAGGAGCACTGTGAGCAGGGCACGAACGTTTGGCCTCTGCTCCCACAGCAGAAGAGCCAGGAGGGAAAGCTAGTGCTGGGCCTCTTTAGCACACAGGCAGCTTTGCAATGGTGCCTCCATCATTGCTTTCACTGCTCACTGTCATACAT
>NW_026635524.1:0-1732 GCF_028554395.1 Pezoporus wallicus | reverse complement strand
TGGGACTCTATAGGGTCATATGGGGCTGGTAGGAATCATATGGAGATAAGGGGTTCCATAGAGAGATATGGGGCTGGTGGGACTCCGTAAGGACGTATGGGACTCTATAGGGAGATATAGGGCTGGTGGGACTCCGTAGGGACATATGGGGCTGGTAGAACTCTATAGGGAGATACGGGAGTCCATGCTAACATAGGGATGTGGGGCTGGTAGAACTCCATAAGGACATGTGGGGCTGGTAGAACTCCATATGGAGATATGGGACTCCATAGGGAGATATGGGACTCCATAGGGAGTTATGGGGCTGGTAGACCTCCATATGAAGATATAGGACTCCATATGGAGATATGGGACTCCATAGGGAGATATGGGACTCCATAGGGAGTTATGGGGCTGGTAGACCTCCATATAAAGATATAGGACTCCATATGGAGATATGGGACTCCATAGGGAGATATGGGACTCCATAGGGACATATGGGTCTGGTAGACCTCCATATGGAGATATAGGACTCCATAGGGACATATGGGGCTGGTAGACCTCCATATGGAGATACGGGACTCCATATGGAGATATGGGACTCCATATATAGGACTCCATATGGAGATATGGGACTCCATATGGAGATATGGGACTCCATAGGGAGTTATGGGGCTGGTAGACCTCCATATGAAGATATAGGACTCCATATGGAGATATGGGACTCCATAGGGAGATATGGCACTCCATAGGGAGATATGGGACTCCATAGGGACATATGGGTCTGGTAGACCTCCATATGGAGATATGGGCCTTCATATGGCGATATGGGACTCCATAGGTAGTTATGGGTCTGCTAGACCTCCATTTAGACCCCTGCAACTGACGGGACACCATGGGGGAGCTGTGGGTCCCATTCCCACCCCCACCCCCCCAACCTTGTAGACATCATGGGAGCCGATGATGGCATCGAAGAGGGTGTAGAGGTCGTTGAGGAGATCGACCACCTCGATGGGCTCGCTCATGGCCGAGATGGTGGTGAAGCCCACGATGTCGCTGAAGTACAGCGTCACCTCCTCGAAGTACTCGGGCTCCACCGGCGTGCCCATCTTCAGCGCCTCGGCCACCGACCTGATGAGGAAATGGGGTGTGGGGGGGGGTGATGGGGGGCGATGGGGGGCGATGGGAGTCAATGGGGATCAATGGGAGTCAATGGGGGGCAATGGGAGGCAATGGGGGGCAATGGGGAGCAGTGGGAGTCAATGGGAGTCAATGGGGGTCAATGGGGGTCAATGGGGGGCAATGGGGGGCAATGGGGAGCAATGGGAGTCAATGGGTCTCAATTGGAAGCAATGGGGAGCAATTGAAGACAAATGGGGTCAATGGGAGTCAATGAGAGTCAATGGGGGCAATGGGGGCAATGGGGGCAATGGGAGTCAATGGGAGTCAATGGGGGCAATGGGGGGCAATGGGGGGCAATGGGAGTCAATGGGAGTCAATGAGGGCAATGGGGGGCAATGGGAGTCGATGGGAGTCAATGGGGGTCAATGGGGATCAATGGGAGGCAATAGGGGGCAATGGGAGTCAATGGGGGGCAATGGAAGTCAATGGGGGTCAATGGTGGTCAATGTCCCCTAACTCCCTATGGACCCCATAGACCACCCCCCATGGCTCCCCATAGACACCCCCATAGAACATCCCGCCCCATAGCTCCCCATATGACCCCCCAACCCAACCCCATAGACACCCCACC
>NW_026635523.1:0-17219 GCF_028554395.1 Pezoporus wallicus | reverse complement strand
TCCATTTCTCCCATCACCCCCATCCCCTCCATCCCCCCCATCGCCCCCATTGTCCCATCTCCCCATCCCTCCCCATTGCCCCCATCACTCCCATTACCCCATCACCCCACCCCCCATCACCTCCATCCCTCCATCACCCCCATCTCCCCCTCTCCCCATCCCCCCATCCTCCCCATCCCCCCCATTGCCCCATCACCTCCATTTCTCCCATCACCCCCCCATGCCCCCCATCCCCCCCCCGCCCCCCCCATGCCCGCTCACCCTCCACTCTGTACTTCTCCATCTCCTGCACCTCGGCCACGCTCTCGCGGAGGTCGCTGGCGAAGCGCAGGCGGTCCTGGGGGCTGGGTGCGTTGAACACGATGAGCACCTTCCGCTCCCCCCCCGGCGCCGCCGACAGCAGCTTGATCCCGAACTGGTAATCTGGGGGGGGGGCAGCACGGCGGGGGGGTAAGGGGGGGCAATGCGGTGGGGGGGGTAAGGGGGGGGCAATGCGGTGGGGGGTAAGGGGGTTGGGGGGGCTAATGGGGGGGAATGGGGTGGGGGGGTAAGGGGGGGGCAATGGGGTGGGGGGTAAGGGGGTTGGGGGGGCTAATGGGGGGAAATGGGGTGGGGGGGTAAGGGGGTTGGGGGGGCTAATGGGGGGGAATGGGGTGGGGGGGTAAGGGGAGGGAAATGGGGTGGAGGGGTAAGGGCGTTGGGGGGTAAGGGTGGGGAAATGGGGTGGGGGGTAATGGAGGGGTAATGGGGTTGGAGGGGTAAGGTGGTTGGAGGCATAAGGGGGTTGCGGTGGCTAATGGGGGGGATGGGGTTGGGGGGTAAGGGGGTCGGGGGGGTAATGGGGGGCAATGGGGTGGGCAATGGGGGAGCAATGGGGTTGGGGGGCAATGGGGTGCTGGGTTGATGGGAGCACTGGGAAGGGCGCTGGGAGCACTGGGATGGGCACTGGGAGCACTGGGATGGGCGCTGGGAGCACTGGGATGGGTGCTGGGAGCACTGGGATAGGCACTGGGAGCACTGGGATGGGCACTGGGAGCACTGGGAAGGGCGCTGGGAGCACTGGGATGGGTGCTGGGAGCACTGGGATGGGCACTGGGAGCGCTGGGATGGGCGCTGGGAGCACTGGGATGGGCAATGGGAGCACTGGGATGAGCACTGGGAGCGCTGGGATGGGCGCTGGGAGCGCTGGGATGGGCGCTGGGAGCACTGGGATGGGCGCTGGGAGCACTGGGATGGGTGCTGGGAGCACTGGGATGGGTGCTGGGAGCACTGGGATGGGCAATGGGAGCACTGGGATGGGCACTGGGAGCACTGGGATGGGCGCTGGGAGCACTGGGATGGGTGCTGGGAGCACTGGGATGGGCAATGGGAGCACTGGGATGAGCACTGGGAGCACTGGGATGGGCACTGGGAGGACTGGGGGATGCTGGGCGTGGGGGGGGGCACCATGGGTCAACCGATGGGCAACACAACGAGGCAGGGAGCATCCCATGGGGTACCCCATAGAGGCCACCGCGGCACCAGGAGACACCCTGTGGGCAGCACTCCACGGTGGACCACATGGAGCAAGGGGGCAGGGGAGCACGCACTGGGTTGCCATAGGGTGCCATAGGGTGCTATAGGGTGCCATAGGGTGCTATAGGGTGCCATAGGGTGCTATAGGGTGCCGTGGGGTGCTATGGGGCTCACAGGCGTTCTGGAAGAGCTGCATGTGCATCTCCACCAGCGGGAAGCTCTGGCGGAAGCTGTAGGTCACCAGGATCTTCTTCTTCTGGAAGATCTTCGTCACCTACCAACGGGGGGCCATAGGGTCAATGGGAGACACCCCCCACCCCCTCCCCATGGACACCCCCAATGGGGCCCCCAGCCCCACGGCGCCCCGGGCTCACCACCAGAAGGTCATTGAAGAGGAAGACCTCGCGTTGGTGCAGCCCCAGGCGCTGGGGCCGGTTGGGGTCGGGCACCTCATAGAGTTGGCAGCAGCAAACCAGGCGCCGGTGGGGCAGGGACAGCACCTGGGGACAAGGGGGGGGGGGACAGGAAAGGGATGGGGGGGGGGTCCTTGGTAACTGCAATGGGTGCTGTTGGGTCACCGGCGCCATTGGTCATTGGGCAACCTTGAGTGTTGTGGTCAATGGGCACCACTGGGTCAACCAGGGCTTTTGCCATAGGGTGGCCTAGAGCATCCCTCAGAGAGCACCTTGAGCATCCCCATAGGGTGGCCTAGAGCATCCCCCATAGGGTGGCCTACAGCATCCCTCTAGAGCATCCCCCATAGGGTGACCTAGAGCATCCCTCTAGAGCATCACCCATATGGTCACCTAGAGTATCCCTCATAGAGCACCTAGAGCATCACCCATAGGGTGACCTGGAGCGTCCCCCATAGGGTGGCCTAGAATATCTCCCCATAGATCACCTAAAGCATTCTCTATAGGATTACCAAGAGCATTCACGATAGGGTCACCTAGAACATCCCCATGAGTTACCTAGACCATCCCCTATGGGTCCCCTAAAGCATTCCCCATAGGGTCACCTAGAACACCTCCCATAGGTCACCTAGAGCACCCTCTATGGGTCCCCTAAAGCACTCCCCATAGAGTTACCTAGAACACCTCCCATAGGTCACATAGAGCATCCGCTATGGGTCCCCTAAAGCATTCCCCATAGGGTCACCTAGAACACCTCCCATAGGTCACCTAGAGCATCCCCTATGGGTCCCCTAAAGCATTCCCCATAGGGTCACCTAGAACACCTCCCATAGGTCACCTAGAGCATCCGCTATGGGTCCCCTAAAGCATTCCCCATAGGGTCACCTAGAACACCTCCCATAGGTCACATAGAGCATCCCATATGGGTCCCCTAAAGCATTCCCCATAGGGTCACCTAGAACACCTCCCATAGGTCACCTAGAGCATCCCCTATGGGTCCCCTAAAGCGTTCCCCATAGGGCCCCCATAGCCCACCCCTCCACAGACCCCAACCATCCCGGTCCCCCCCCCGGGACCCACCGGCTTCTTGCCGACGATCATGCGCTCGACGGCCTGGACCTGGGACACGTGGTCGTCGTTGGTGCGCAGCTCCCGGCTCTGGATGCGCTGGTAGATGCCCACCAGCATGTCCCGGGGGATGTCCTCCCCGTTGTCCACCCCTGCGCGACACCGGCCACCGCTCTAGAACCCCCCCATCCATCCATGAGCAAGGGATGGGGATACCCCCCCCCCCCCCCCCCCAATGAGGACCCCCTTGCTCCATCACCTCGGAGGTTCTTGATGAAGTCCTCCAGCTTCATCTTGCGCTCGGCCTTCACGCTGGGGCTGTACATGTCCGTGTTGAGGAGGATGATGGCGAAGGCCAGGATGAAGATGGTGTCCGGGTTGCGGAACTGGCGCAGCAGGGCCGCGTTGCACACGCAGTAGCGCTGGCTGCGGCGTGGAACAGGGCTTGTCCCCATGGCCCATAGGGTCAATGGGGGGGGGACTCGGCACCGGTGTGGGGCAGAGCTCCTTGCGTGTGGGGAATCGCATTGAATGGTACCTATAGGGTCACCTAGAGCATCATGTGGGGCCCAAGGCCCCCCTGCGTGGTCCATAGGGACACCTGGAATGTCACCCATCCCTGCATGTGGCATCAAACCAAATGTCCCCCAACCTGGTCCACGGGGTCACCTGGGGCTTCTCCTATAGGGTGACCTAGAGCATTCCTCATAGGTCACATAGAGCATCCCCCCATAGGGACACCTCCCATAGGGTGACCTAGAGCATCCCTCATAGATCACATAGAGCATCCCCCCATAGGGACACCTGGGACTTCTCCCATAGGGTGACCTAGAGCATCCCTCATAGGTCACATAGAGCATCCCCCCATAGGGACACCTCCCATAGGGTGACCTAGAGCATCCCTCATAGATCACATAGAGCATCCCTCATGGATCACATAGAGCATCCCTCATAGAGCACCTAGAGCATCCCTCCGTAGAGTCACCTCCCATAGGGTGACCTAGAGCATCCCTCATAGATCACCCAGAGCATCCCTCATAGGTCACATAGAGCATCCCTCATGGATCACATAGAGCATCCCTCATTGATCACCCAGAGCATCCCTCATAGAGCACCTAGATCACCCCTCATAGATCACATAGAGCATCCCTCATTGATCACCCAGAGCATCCCTCATAGAGCACCTAGATCACCCCTCATAGATCACATAGAGCATCCCTCATGGATCACATCAAGCACCCCTCATTGATCACCTAGAGCATCCCTCATTGATCACCTAGAGCATCCTTCATGGATCACATAGAGCATCCCTCATAGATCACATAGAGCATCCCTCATGGATCACATCAAGCATCCCTCATTGATCACCTAGAGCATCCCTCATTGATCACCTAGAGCATCCTTCATGGATCACCTAGAGCATCCCTCATGGATCACCTAGAGCATCCCTCATAGATCACCTAGAGCATCCCTCATGGATCACCTAGAGCATCCCTCATAGATCACCTAGAGCATCCTTCATGGATCACCTAGAGCAACCCTCATTGATCACCTAGAGCATCCTTCATGGATCACATAGAGCATCCCTCATAGATCACATAGAGCATCCCTCATGGATCACATCAAGCATCCCTCATTGATCACCTAGAGCATCCCTCATTGATCACCTAGAGCATCCTTCATGGATCACCTAGAGCATCCCTCATGGATCACCTAGAGCATCCCTCATGGATCACCTAGAGCATCCTTCATGGATCACCTAGAGCATCCCTCATGGATCACCTAGAGCATCCCTCATGGATCACCTAGAGCATCCCTCATAGATCACCTAGAGCATCCCTCATGGATCACCTAGAGCATCCCTCATAGATCACCTAGAGCATCCCTCATGGATCACCTAGAGCATCCTTCATGGATCACCTAGAGCATCCCTCATGGATCACCTAGAGCATCCCTCATAGATCACATAGAGCATCCCTCATGGATCACCTAGAGCATCCCTCATGGATCACCTAGAGCATCCTTCATGGATCACCTAGAGCATCCCTCATTGATCACCTAGAGCATCCTTCATGGATCACATAGAGCATCCCTCATAGATCACATAGAGCATCCCTCATGGATCACATCAAGCATCCCTCATTGATCACCTAGAGCATCCCTCATTGATCACCTAGAGCATCCTTCATGGATCACCTAGAGCATCCCTCATGGATCACCTAGAGCATCCCTCATAGATCACCTAGAGCATCCCTCATGGATCACCTAGAGCATCCCTCATAGATCACCTAGAGCATCCTTCATGGATCACCTAGAGCAACCCTCATTGATCACCTAGAGCATCCTTCATGGATCACATAGAGCATCCCTCATAGATCACATAGAGCATCCCTCATGGATCACATCAAGCATCCCTCATTGATCACCTAGAGCATCCCTCATTGATCACCTAGAGCATCCTTCATGGATCACCTAGAGCATCCCTCATGGATCACCTAGAGCATCCCTCATGGATCACCTAGAGCATCCTTCATGGATCACCTAGAGCATCCCTCATGGATCACCTAGAGCATCCCTCATGGATCACCTAGAGCATCCCTCATAGATCACCTAGAGCATCCCTCATGGATCACCTAGAGCATCCCTCATAGATCACCTAGAGCATCCCTCATGGATCACCTAGAGCATCCTTCATGGATCACCTAGAGCATCCCTCATGGATCACCTAGAGCATCCCTCATAGATCACATAGAGCATCCCTCATGGATCACCTAGAGCATCCCTCATGGATCACCTAGAGCATCCCTCATGGATCACCTAGAGCATCCCTCCATAGGTCACATTGAGCATAGGTCACATTGAGCATCCCTCATGGATCACATGGAGCATCCCTCATGGATCACATGGAGCATCCCTCATAGACCACCTAGAGCATCCCTCCACGGGGTCACCTCCCATAGGGTGACCTAGAGCATCCCTCATAGATCACATACAGCACCCCTCATAGATCACATAGATCAGCCCTCATGGATCCCATAGAGCACCCCTCATGGATCCCATAGAGCACCCCTCATGGATCACATAGAGCATCCCTCATAGACCACCTAGAGCATCCCTCCACGGGGTCACCTCCCATAGGGTGACCTAGAGCCTCCCTCCCAGGTCACATCGAGCACCCCTCTGCAGGGACACCTGGAACCCCACCCCACGGCCCCATCCCTCACCTGAAGGCCTCGATCAAGCGCTCGACCTTCTGGGCCTCCCCCTGCACGCGGATGTGGGACTGGAACTTGCGCAGGGCCTCATCCAGCTCCATGCCCGAGAAGTCCATCTCGTCTACCACGCAGCTGCGGGGACACCCGCGGGGTGGGCTCGGTACCGGGGTCACCCCCCATGCCGAGGGTCCCCATCACCCCCCCTGCCCCACGGCCATGGGGCCCCCCCTCACTCGAGGACGTCGCGGTTGAACTGCTTCTGCCGGTTGCCGAGGAACTCGCCGATCATTTGCCGGCTCAGCCCCTTCCTCTCCAGGATGAAGTGGGCCACCCCCACCGGCGTGTCCGAGAGGAAGCCCCTCTCGATCAGGTACTGGATCCCCTTCTCTGGTTTCCTGTCAATGGGGGGGACCCATGGCATCACCACCATTGGGGGAGGGGGGGGCTCTGTGTGTGTCCTGTCCCCCCCACCCCGGCCATGGGGTGACCTGGACGTCATCATCCCCTGGGTCATCATCATACCCATGCTATAGGGTCACCTAGAACATCATCATACCCATGCTATAGGGTCACCTAGAACATCATCATACCCATGCTATAGGGTCACCTAGAACATCATCATACCCATGCAATAGGGTCACCTAGAACATCATCATACCCATGCTATAGGGTCACCTAGAACATCATCATACCCATGCTATAGGGTCACCTAGAACATCATCATACCCATGCTATAGGGTCACCTAGAACATCACCATACCCATGCTATAGGGTCACCTAGAACATCATCATACCCATGCTATAGGGTCACCTAGAACATCATCATACCCATGCTATAGGGTCACCTAGAACATCAGCATATCATGCTATAGGGTCACCTAGAACATCATCATACCCATGCTATAGGGTCACCTAGAACATCAGCATATCATGCTATAGGGTCACCTAGAACATCACCATACCCATGCTATAGGGTCACCTAGAACATCAGCATATCATGCTATAGGGTCACCTAGAACATCATATCTCTACTGTAGTGCTACCTAGAACATCACTGTACTCATACTATAGTGTTACCTAGAACATCACCATACCTATCATATAGGGTTAACTAGAACATCAATGTACCCATGCTATAGGGTTACCTAGAACATCACCATACCTACACTATAGGGTCACCTACAGCATCACCATACCCACCCTATAGGGTCACCTAGAACATCCGCCATACCTGTAGTATAGGGTTATCTAGAACATCACCATACCCTTACTATAGGGTTATCTAGAACACCACCATACCCACGCTATAGGGTCACCTAGAACATCGCCATACCCACACTATAGGGTCACCTAGATCATTATACCCAAGCTATAGGGTCACCTAGAACATCACCATACCCACACTATAGGGTCACTAGAACGTCAACATGCCCATGCTATAGGGTCACCCAGAACATCACTATACCTATGATATAGGGTCACCTAGATCATCATACCCACACTATAGGATCACCTAGAGCATCACTATACCCATGCTATAGGGTCACCTAGAACATCCCCATACCCACCCTATAGGGTCATGTAGAACATCACCATATCCACACTATAGGGCCATGTAGAACATCACCATATCCACACTATAGGGCCACACAGACCATCCCCATCCCCACCCTATAGCCTCACCTAGAGCATCCCCACACGCACCCTATAGCCTCACCTAGCCCATCCCCATCCCCACCCTATAGCCTCATCTAGCCCATCCCCACACGCACCCTATAGCCTCACCTAGCCCATCCCCACACGCACCCTATAGCCTCACCTAGCCCATCCCCACACGCACCCTATAGCCTCACCTAGCCCATCCCCACACGCACCCTATAGCCTCACCTAGAGCATCCCCACACCCACCCTATAGCCTCACCTAGCGCATCCCCACACCCACCCTATAGCCTCACCTAGCCCATCCCCACACGCACCCTATAGCCTCACCTAGCCCATCCCCACACGCACCCTATAGCCTCACCTAGAGCATCCCCACACGCACCCTATAGCCTCACCTAGAGCATCCCCACACGCACCCTATAGCCTCACCTAGCCCATCCCCACACGCACCCTATAGCCTCACCTAGAGCATCCCCACACGCACCCTATAGCCTCACCTAGCCCATCCCCATCCCCACCCTATAGCCTCACCTAGCCCATCCCCACACGCACCCTATAGCCTCACCTAGAGCATCCCCACACGCACCCTATAGCCTCACCTAGAGCATCCCCACACGCACCCTATAGCCTCACCTAGCCCATCCCCACACGCACCCTATAGCCTCACCTAGAGCATCCCCACACGCACCCTATAGCCTCACCTAGCCCATCCCCACACGCACCCTATAGCCTCACCTAGCCCATCCCCACACGCACCCTATAGCCTCACCTAGCCCATCCCCACACGCACCCTATAGCCTCACCTAGCCCATCCCCACACGCACCCTATAGCCTCACCTAGAGCATCCCCACACCCACCCTATAGCCTCACCTAGCCCATCCCCACATGCACCCTATAGCCTCACCTAGCCCATCCCCACACGCACCCTATAGCCTCACCTAGAGCATCCCCACACGCACCCTATAGCCTCACCTAGCCCATCCCCACACGCACCCTATAGCCTCACCTAGCCCATCCCCACACGCACCCTATAGCCTCACCTAGCCCATCCCCACACGCACCCTATAGCCTCACCTAGCCCATCCCCACACGCACCCTATAGCCTCAGCTAGAGCATCCCCACACGCACCCTATAGCCTCACCTAGCCCATCCCCACACGCACCCTATAGCCTCACCTAGCCCATCCCCACACGCACCCTATAGCCTCACCTAGCCCATCCCCACACGCACCCTATAGCCTCACCTAGAGCATCCCCACACGCACCCTATAGCCTCACCTAGCCCATCCCCACACGCACCCTATAGCCTCACCTAGCCCATCCCCACATGCACCCTATAGCCTCACCTAGAGCATCCCCACACGCACCCTATAGCCTCACCTAGCCCATCCCCATCCCCACCCTATAGCCTCACCTAGCCCATCCCCACACGCACCCTATAGCCTCACCTAGCCCATCCCCACACGCACCCTATAGCCTCACCTAGAGCATCCCCACACGCACCCTATAGCCTCACCTAGAGCATCCCCACACCCACCCTATAGCCTCACCTAGAGCATCCCCACACGCACCCTATAGCCTCACCTAGAGCATCCCCACACGCACCCTATAGCCTCACCTAGAGCATCCCCACACGCACCCTATAGCCTCACCTAGAGCACCTCCACCCTAGCGCCACCACCATCACCACCCTACCCACGGTACCGCCAACCTCTCCCCGCCCTTCCCCACAGCTCCCGCGACCCCATAGACCCCATAGCCCCCCCCGCTCCCCCCTGCCCCTCACTTGTTGAAGAGGTTGAGGCCGATGCGGTACTGGCGCCGCTGGACCACGTCGTTGTTGAGCGCCGGCGAGTCCCAGCTCTGCCGCGGCTCCCGTTGGTACGTGGCCTTGCCGGGGGGCGGGGGGGGCTGCGGGGGGGCTGCGGGGGGGGGGGGGGGGGGGGGGGGGGGTCTCCTCAAGCTGTCCCGGGACGAGGAACCCGACGAGCAGTTGAGGCTCTCGTTGGAGTTGGAGCTGCTCCCCAGGCTCTCGTTGTCCCCATCGGAGCCCTCCTCGGGGGCGGGCGGCGGTGGTGGTGGTGGTGGTGGTGGGGGGGGGGGGCCGGGGGGGGGACCGGCGGAAGGGGGGGGGGGGGCGGCTTCGGGGTGGAAGCAGCGGTGGGGGGGTCCGCTACGGGGCAAGGTGCCCCCCCCGCCGTCGCCGGGGTCGTAGGGGCCCCCCCGGTTGACGGAGCCGCGGTCGGAGCGGTCGCTGAGGTCGGCGGAGCTGTCGCTGGGGGGCTCAACCGTGAGCAACGGGGGGTGCCCCCCCCCCACCCCCCCGCGGCCCCGGCATTCCAAACAGGGGGGGCCACGGCGGGGGGGGGGGTCCTCGGCCCCTCCCCCCCAGCGCTCGGCAGGGCCGGGGGGGGGGTTGGTGCTGGTGTTGGGGGGCGGGGGGGGGGGGGGGGGCAGAGGAGGGGGGGGCGCAGGGGGGGGCGGGGGCCCCCCCGTGTCCGAAGGGGGGGGCTCGGGGCTGGGGGGGCGCTCCGGGGAGTGGGGGGAGCCGGGGAGCCCCTCGTCCAGGTACAGGGTGACGTCACTGGTGGAGGTGGCGGCGCTGTCCCCCGCGGGGGGGGCGGGGCCGCCGGGGGGGACCCCGCGGCCCCCCCCCAGGGCCTCGTCAATGGAGGCGGCCAAAGATTTCACCTGGGGGGAGAGAGAGAGGGGGGGACCCCCCCGTCAGCACCCATTGACCCCCCATCAGAACCCATTGACCCCCCATCAGAACCCATTGACCCCCCATCAGAACCCATTGACCCCCCATCAGCACCCATTGACCCCCCCATCAGCACCCATTGAGCCCCCCGTCAGCACCCATTGACCCCCCCCCCCCGTCAGCACCCATTGACCCCCCATCAGCACCCATTGACCCCCCCATCAGCACCCATTGACCCCCCCATCAGCACCCATTGAGCCCCCCCATCAGCACCCATTGACCCCCCATCAGCACCCATTGACCCCCCATCAGCACCCATTGACCCCCCCATCAGAACCCATTGACCCCCCATCAGAACCCATTGACCCCCCATCAGCACCCATTGACCCCCCCATCAGCACCCATTGACCCCCCGTCAGCACCCATTGACCCCCCCATCAGCACCCATTGACCCCCCCGTCAGCACCCATTGACCCCCCCCATCAGCACCCATTGAGCCCCCCATCCCCCATAGCTCCCCCAGTCCCCTATAGCCCCCATACCCCCCCAGTTCCCTATAGCCCCCCCAGTCCCCTACAGCCCCCCAGTCCCCTATAGCCCCACAGTCCCCTATAGCCCCCATACCCCCCCAGTCCCCTATAGCCCCCCCAGTTCCCTATAGCCCCCCAGTCCCCTATAGCCCCCCCAGTTCCCTATACCCCCAGCCCCCTATACCCCCCCAGCCCCCTATGCCCCCCCAAGTCCCCTATAGCCCCCCCAGTCCCTTATAGCCCCCCCAGCCCCCTATACCCCCCACAGTCCCCTATAGCCCCCCCAGCCCCCTATACCCCCCACAGTCCCCTATAGCCCCCAAACCCCCCCCGCCCCCTATACCCCCCAGTCCCCTATACCCCCCCCTCCCCCTATAGCCCCCCCCCCCCCCCCCCCACCTGCTGCGCGAACGCCTCCTCCAGGTCAGCCCCTCCGGGCCCGAAATCCGCCGAAGCCGAGAGCTGCCGGGGGGGGCTCCCGGGTCCCCCTCCTCCAATCCCCGCCCCCACCTCCCCAGCTCCCCCCCCCACCCCCGCACCCCCCCCTCCATCCAAGCCAGCCCTACAGGACCCCCCATAGCGCGGCGCCCTGCGGGGCCCCCCCAGCACGCCCTCGTCCAGCGAGGCGGGTTTGCCTTGGAAGTACGGGGGGGGCGGCGGGGGGGGCCCCGGGGCCGGCGGGGGGGGGCCCCGGTCGTACTCCTCGAAGGAGAACTGGAGGCGGAGGCCGGGCAGGGCCAAGCGCCGCGCCCGCCCCCCCTCGCTCCGCAGCCGCTCGAACTTCTGGGCCATGCGGTACCGGCGGAAGGCGGCCTGGATGGTGCGGGCGGCGCGGCGGGTGCGGAAGTAACCCCCGTACTTGCGCTCCAGCATCTCCACCTGAGCGACGGGCGGGGAACGGGGGGGAACGGGGGGACATGGGGACATGGGGACATGGGGACATGGGGTGGGGATGGGGATGGGGATGGGGTGGGGATGGGATGGGGTGGGGATGGGGATGGGGATGGGGTGGGGATGGGATGGGGATGGGGATGGGGATGGGATGGGGATGGGGACATGGGGATGGGGATGGGGATGGGGATGGGATGGGGATGGGGACATGGGGATGGGATGGGGATGGGATGGGGACATGGGGATGGGATGAGGATGGGGATGGGATGGGGATGGGGACATGGGGATGGGGATGGGGTGGGGATGGGATGGGGATGGGATGGGGATGGGATGGGATGGGATGGGATGGGGATGGGATGGGATGGGGAGATGGGGATGGAGACATGGGGATGGGGATGGGGATGGGATGGGGATGGGGATGGGGATGAGGAGATGGGGATGGAGACATGGGGATGCGGGTGGGAAGATGGGGATGGAGACATGGGGATGGGATGGGGATGGGATGGGATGGGATGGGGATGGGATGGGGACATGGGGATGGGATGAGGATGGGGATGGGATGGGGATGGGGACATGGGGATGGGATGGGGATGGGGATGGGGATGGGATGGGGATGGGATGGGGATGGGGATGGAGATGGGGATGGGGATGGGAAGATGGGGATGGGGAGATGGGGATGGAGACATGGAGATGCGGATGGGAAGATGGGGATGGAGTCGGGGATGGGGATGGGGATGGGAATGGGAAGATGGGGATGGGGATGGGAATGGGAAGATGGGGATGGGGACATGGATGGGGAGATGGGGATGGGGCCATGAACAGGCACATGGAGACAGGGAGAGAACAGGACCGGAGAAGGACACGGTGAGGCCACCGTACAGGGCTGGGGACCATCATAGGGGCTGGAGACCATCACAGGGGCTGGAGACCATCATAGGGGCTGGGGACCATCACAGGGGCTGGGGACCATCCTGGAGGGATGGAGACCATCATAGGGGCTGGGGACCATCACAGGGGCTGGGGACCATCCTGGAGGGATGGAGACCACCCCACATGGTGCGCACCCCACAGCCCTGAGGACCATCAGGTACAGCCGGCTCCCATCACATGATGTTTGTGACACCCCCCCCATTACCCCCCATGTCCCCCCCATTGCCCCCCCCCATGTCCCCCCCGGTACCTTCTTGTCCTCCAGGTCAGTGGAGAGCTCGTAGCTGTCGCTCAGAGCCTTCGGCCTCTTGCTCTCCTCCTCCTCCTGCTGCTTGCGCAGGGCCACGCTCGCCGGCTGCGGGGGGAGCCGGGCCCAGCCCAGCCCCGGGGAGCCCCCCCCGGGCCCCCCCCCGGACCCCCCTGCACCGGGGGGAGCCGCTTGGGGGAGGCCCCGGTACGGGGGGGGGCGCCCGGGGCTGTCGGGGACCGGCCCCCCCCCTTCGCTGCCTGGAGCCTCGCCGTCCACGCTGCGGGGACACAGGGGCACCCGTTGGCACCCATTGACAGCCATGGGCACCCAGTAACACCCATTGACACCCATTGACAGCCATTGACAGCCATTGACACCCATTGACAGCCATGGGCACCCAGTAACACCCATTGACAGCCATTGACACCCATTGACAGCCATTGACAGCCATGGGCACCCAGTAACACCCATTGACAGCCATTGACACCCAGTGACACCCATTGACAGCCATGGGCACCCAGTAACACCCATTGACAGCCATTGACACCCAGTGACACCCATTGACAGCCATTGACACCCAGTGACACCCATTGACAGCCATGGGCACCCAGTAACACCCATTGACAGCCATTGACACCCAGTGACACCCATTGACAGCCATGGGCACCCAGTAACTCCCATTGACACCCATTGACAGCCATTGACAACCACTGGCACCCAGTGACACCCATTGACATCCGGTGTCACCCATTGACAGCCACTGACAACCATTGGCACCCAGTGACACCCATTGACATCCGGTGTCACCCATTGACAGCCATTGACAACCATTGACAGCCATTGACAGCCATGGGCACCCAGTGACACCCATTGACACCCATTGACACCCATTGACACCCAGTGACACCCATTGACAGCCATGGGCACCCAGTAACTCCCATTGACACCCATTGACACCCATTGACAACCATTGGCACCCATTAACACCCGGTGGCAGCCATTGACACCCATTGACACTCATTGACAACCATTGGCACCCATTGACAACCATTGACAGCCACGGGCACCCACTGACTCCCATTGACAGCCATTGGCACCCACTGACAACCATTGGCACACATTGACAGCCATGGACACCCATTGACACCCCATTGACACCCCCCTTGACATCTCATTGACACCCCATTGACACCCCCCTTGACACCTCATTGACACCCCCCTTGACACCTCATTGACACCCCACTGACACCCCATTGACACCCCCTTGACACCTCATTGACACCCCACTGACACCCCATTGACACCCCTTGACACCTCATTGACACCCCCCTTGACACCTCATTGACACCCCACTGACACCCCATTGACACCCCATTGACACCCCCCTTGACACCTCATTGACACCCCACTGACACCCCACTGACACCCCATTGACACCTCATTGACATCCCCCTTGACACCTCATTGACACCCCACTGACACCCCATTGACACCCCCCTTGACCCCCCTTGACACCCCCCTTGACACCTCATTGACACCCCCCTTGACACCCCCTTGACACCCCATTGACACCCCCAAATGGCCTCAAGGGTCCCCCATGACCTCTTGGATCCCCTCTGAGCTCAGACTATGGGGACAAAGGGACACAGAGCTGGGGACACACGGACATGGGGACACAGGGACATGGGGGAACACTTGGACATGGGGAGAGAGGGGAATGGGAATGCATGGGCATGGGGATGCATGGGCACGGGGATGCATGGGCATGGGGATGCATGGACATGGGGATGCATGGGCATGGGGATGCATGGGCACGGGGATGCATGGGCATGGGGATGCATGGACATGGGGATGCATGGGCATGGGGATGCATGGGCACGGGGATGCATGGGCATGGGGATGCATGGACATGGGGATGCATGGGCATGGGGATGCATGGGCACGGGGATGCATGGGCACGGGGATGCATGGACATGGGGATGCATGGGCATGGGGATGCATGGGCACGGGGATGCATGGGCACGGGGATGCATGGACATGGGGATGCATGGACATGGGGATGCATGGGCATGGGGATGCATGGGCACGGGGATGCATGGGCACGGGGATGCATGGGCATGGGGAAGCACGGACACGGGGATGCATGGACACAGTGATGCATGGGCACGGGGATGCATGGGCACGGGGATGCATGGACACAGGGATGCATGGGCACACCAGACATGGGACACACGGATGCATGGGAATGGGGATGCATGGACAGAGGGATGCATGGACATGGGGATGCATGGAGACAGTGATGCATGGACACACCAGACATGGGACACATGGATGCATGGACATGGGGATGCATGGACAGAGGGATGCATGGACATGGGAATGCATGGACACAGGGATGCATGGAGACGGGGATGCATGCACACAGGGATGCATGCACACACCAGACATGGGACACACGGATGCATGGGACACAGGGGCACACAAACACAGGGATACAAGTGCATGGGAGCACACAGACACAGGCACCCCCCCCCATCACTGGGGCACCCCAACCTCGCCCCCCCCCACCCCCAGCTGGGGCTCAGGTGCCGGGGAACGGAGGGGGTGGGGACCGGAGGGGGTGGGGGGGGTCCATGGTGGGGGGTGTCCCCCAAAACAAGGGGGAGGGGGGGTTAAATGATGCTGGGGGGGGTTATGGGGGGGTCCCCACTCACCCGTGCAGCAGCCGCTGCCGGAGCGGCCCCCGCCGCCGGTCGGCCGTGCACTGCAGGCACCACATGGGGGGGGGGCACCCCCAAAATGGGGGGGGTGGGGGCCGCCACAGACACGGGGACCCCCCCACAAAGAAGGGGCCCGGGGGGGGGCGGCTCCTCCGCAGCAGCACCAAGGGCCCGATCGGCCGATGGAGGAAGGGGGGGGGTAAAGGGGGGGGGGGGAGGAGCCGGAGGAGCGACCCCCCCCTTAACCCCCCCCGAAACCGGCTTGCGGGGTCCTCACCCCATGAAGGGGGGGGGGGGGTTTGGGGGGGTCCATTCGAGATGGAAACGGGGGGGGTCCCAAAAATGGGGGGTGGGGTGGGCCTGGATGCCTGATGGAGGAGGGGCTGCCCCATTGATAGGGGGTGTGTGTGGGGATGTCTGGGTTGTGTGTCCCCCCCACGTTCCCCTGCAATGGGGGGGTCTGCTCCCCACACACACTTGGGGGGCTGAGGTGTCCCCCCCAATGGGGTGTTCCCAATGGAGGGGGGGGAGGGGGGAAACGGGTTCTCCTGGCCCCAGGCGCCTGCGCGGAGCCCCCCCCCCCCCCCCCCCCCCCCCCCCCCCCCCCCCCCCCCCCCCCCGCGGGATGTCGGTTGCCATGGAGACGCGGCGGGGGATGAAGGGGGGGGGAGGATGCGATTGGGATACCCGGGGGGAAGGGGGGGATGGGATGGGAATGGGGGGAGGGGGAGGGGGGGGGGAGGGGGGGGTCCCGGCCGCCTGGGTCCCCGCGCAAGCCCCGCCCCCCCCCCCCAAAACGTCACCGCTTGGACCTCAAAATAGCGCGAGGAGGCGCCATGATGGAGGCGTCGCCATGGCAACCGCCCCCAAACAGCCCATCACCTCCCCCCCCCCAACAGCAAACGGGGGAGGACCCATATGGCACCTATAGGGCCCTGGGGATCCATAGGGGCCCTGTGGGTCTATAGGGATGCAAACAGCCCCTATAGAGCCCTAGGGATCCATACAGCCCCTATGTGTCTATAGGGATGCAAAGAGCCCCTATAGAGCCCTAGGGATCCATACAGCCCCTATGTGTCTATAGGGATGCAAAGAGCCCCTATAGAGCCCTAGGGATCCATACAGCCCCTATGTGTCTATAGGGATGCAAAGATGTGTCCCAAAGAGCCCCTATAGAGCCCTAGGGATCCATACAGCCCCTATGTGTCTATAGGGATGCAAAGAGCCCCTATAGAGCCCTAGGGATCCATACAGCCCCTATGTGTCTATAGGGATGCAAAGAGCCCCTATAGAGCCCTAGGGATCCATACAGCCCCTATGTGT